>NC_048234.1:41521925-41559139 GCF_002007445.2 Ailuropoda melanoleuca
CATTAGTAAATTCTAAAGGAGATACTTTAATCAGGAGGAAAGTGGAAAATGTGGGATGCAGAAAGGAAAGAAAAGCAAAGGAAGCAGTAAGTACATGGGTAAATATAAACAAACATTAAAAAAATAGCAAAAATATACTGTGAGATTTACATCAAGTTAGAGTATTAAAGTACCCGTTGACAAGAGCATTATTAGGTCGGGAGGAGGGGTAAATGGGTAAAAGTCCCTACACTGTTAAGGGAGAAGACACACTTACTACTCAACTTTAGAATTTGAAAAGTTAGGTTGCCCGCTGTAACTTCCAGGGTAACACCNTTAAGCGTCTGACTCTTGGTTTCGGGTCAGGTCATGATCTCAGGGTCATGAGTTCAAGCCCTGAGTTGGGCTCCGCACTCAGCACAGAGTCTGCCTGAGATTCTCTTTCCCTCTCCCTTTGCCCCTCCCCCCCAAATAAATAATCTTAAAAAAAAAAGATAACTAGAACACACATATAAGGTATCTACAAAAGACGTACAGCAAACAACATCCTTAATGGTGAAATGTTAAAAGTTTTCCCCTTGAGATCAAAGATGTCAGTATTACCATTTCTATCAAAATTGCACTGAGGGTCCTATGCTATAGAATAAGGCTTATAAAAGAAATAAAAGTTAGAATGTTGGAAAGAATGAAGCAAACCTGTCATTATTTGCAGATGACCTGACTATGAATGTAGAAAAAATCTAAAGGAAACCAGAAATAAATTATGATTAATATTCTATAATTTTGCAGATATAAAACAATATATAAACATAATATAAAAATATGTCCCTCTAATTTTCCAAATAATATATTTTTAAAGATATATGCAAAAGTTAAAAAAAAAGGAATAAGTACCTTGGAATAACATAACGGAAATGTTAGAACTCTACAAAGAAAATTATGAAATTTTACTACAGGCAANTTTTAAAGATATATGCAAAAGTTAAAAAAAAAAGGAATAAGTACCTTGGAATAACATAACGGAAATGTTAGAACTCTACAAAGAAAATTATGAAATTTTACTACAGGCAATTAAAGAAGGTATACGTATACTATGTTCATGGATTGAAAGATTCAATACTTAAAAAATATCAATTTGTCCCAAATTGACTTATAACTTCAATGAAATCCCAATTAAAATCCCAAAAGGTTATTTTTCTGAAACTTGACAAGCTGCTTCCAATATCCATATAGAAATGTGAAGGATCAAGAACAAGAAGGAAAGATTTGCTCTATTTGATAGCAAAACTTTTCCTAAAGCTATAGTAATTAAGGCTGTGTGGTATGGTGCAAAAAAACACAAACAGGCAAATGAAAAGGCATGGAGAACACAGAAATAATATAATAGTGCCATGACAGGAATGGCACAATATTAATGATATACTTTTCAATTAAGTCTGTGACAAGTGACTGCTCATTTGGGAAAAAAATGAAATTGGACCATTACCTCACACCATCCGCAAAAATTAATGGCAAGCAGATTAAAAACCTAATTCTGAAAAACTACACACCTTTTATCTAGAAAAATATCATAACTGCAAAGTGAGGAAGGATTTTGTAAATAAGAAGAATAGTGATTAATCATAAAGGAAAGGACTGATAAAATTTAACTATCTTTAAATTAGGATTCCTGCTCATGTTAGGAAATACATGATAAAGAAAATAAAAAGATACGCCCCAGAGAAGACAATGTCTTTGTAATACTGTATATAACTAATGAGAGGATTATCATTAACTCATTGAACTCCTATACAGATCAGCAAGAAAAAGACATCAACCCAACAGAAAAATGGACAAAAATCTTGAACAATTACTTCACAAGAGGATATCCAAAATGAGCATTAAAAAACCTCATTAATAACCAAGAAAATGCAAATAAAGGCCAAGAAGTCATTATACCCCCAGCAGATTAGCACAATTTAAAATGACTGACATACTGACACATAGTAATTAAAATAGCAAAAAGTAAAAAAATAAATAGAATGACTGACATAACAAGGGTTGGCAAGAATGCGGAGCAACAGGGACTTTCATGCCCTTTCTTAAGGAGTGTGAACTGGTACAACCACTTTGGAGACACTGTCACGTTATTTACTCAAGTTGCAGATGTGCATAGGATAGGAGTCAACCATTCCACTTCTTCATAGACCTCCCGGAGAAACTCATGCCACAAGTGCCATTTTAGACTGAATTGTGTCCCCTTAAGATCCATATTTTGAAGCCCTAACCCCCATGCGACTATATCTGGAGATAGGGTTTTTAAGAGGCAATGAAGGTTAAATGAGGTCATAAGGATGAGGCCCAACCCAATAGGACTGAGGTCCACACACCAGGAGTGTGTGCATAGAAATAAGGGCCACATCAGGACACAGCAAGACGGCAGCTGTCTACACACCAAGGAAAGAACTTTCACCAGAAACCAACCCTGCTGACACCTTGATCTTGGACTTTTTGCTTCCAGAACTGTGAGAAAAGGCTGCTGTTTAAGTGCCCCAGTCTGTGGTATTTTGTTATGGGAGCCCTAGCTGACTAAAATATGTGCGCTGAGATCCAATCCTAAGTACGTTCAGAACAGTTTTCTCTTTCCAAAACATTCAAAAATAGCAAAACTAATTCAGCAAAACGTAATTCAGGAATGCATATTAGAATAATTACAAAGAAAGCGAGAAAAGTATTATTACAAAAGTCAGAAGAATGGGTAAGAAGATTTTGTGATCCCATCTCATGACCTAGGTAATGACTGCAAGGTTATTTTTCATTCAACTACACATTCATGTATGATGCCTTTTCCCCTACACATAGGTCTTATTTCACAATTTTAAAATGCTTAAAGTGTTTAAAAACTATAGTACATCATAAACTAAGTATAAGCAAACTCAACAACATTCTGATTTTTCCTGTTATAACTGGGTTAATAGCTTTCATTATACTTCAATATTTTGTTTTTCTTTTTGTGAATGTCCCAGATTATTGACGCTGTACACACGTGCTCAGTCAGCCTAATGAATAATCTAGTGATACATGCCAGCATCTTTCCAGGCCCTAGAGACATGGTAGTGAAAAAGCCATGGGAGGTCCCCACCCTCAAGGAACTGACAGTCTGATTTAACTTCCCTAAATCCAAAAATGTCATCATAATCCAATTAATACCACCTGCTGTATAGGATTGCTCTAAGAATTAAATGCCTGGCTTAAAACAACTGCTTATTGAACCAGCAACTGTCCAAAAAGTAGTTCTGTTCCACATTCCCAGGAAGGAAAGGCAGGTTTGATGTTTCTAGTTCCACCACAGAAAAACCCATNTCAAAAAAGGTAGTTCTGTTCCACATTCCCAGGAAGGAAAGGCAGGTTTGATGTTTCTAGTTCCACCACAGAAAAACCCATATACTTCTATGCATATCACACAGTAGTCTTCATTCCACTCACAGCTTTTATCGATCCACGCTAAAAATGAAAACTTAAAAAACAAGATCAGAAAAGTAGAGCCTAAGAGCCAAGTCTGGCCCATCTTTTGTTGATGTGAATGAAGTTTTATTAGCACACAATTACCACAATTCGTTTATATAGCATGGTACAGTGGCAGGGCTGAATAGTTCCAACGGAGGTGGTCTGGCCCACAAAGCCTAAATATTCAATATCTGGTTTTTTAGCAAAAATGCCTACCAATTCCTGGTAGGGCTTTGCCATTTCAGAAGACATAAAGTATTTATTTAATGTCAATTGCTAAGCACACACTTTTACTATTATTACATTACGTTAATGAACAACTGAATGAATGATATAATATCTCTATTAAGAAGTCTCGGGGCACCTGGGTGGCACAGCAGTTAAGCGTCTGCCTTCGGCTCAGGGCGTGATCCCGGCGTTATGGGATCGAGTCCCACATCAGGCTCCTCTGCTATGAGCCTGCTTCTTCCTCTCCCACTCCCCCTGCTTGTGTTCCCTCTCTCGCTGGCTGTCTCTATCTCTGTCAAATAAATAAATAAAATCTAAAAAAAAAAAAGTCTCTACCCAGTGTAAGCAGGAAGCACGGTATGGGTGGAAATTGACATGTATTCTTAGGTCAATTTAAATTCTATAGCATTTTCACATCTTCCATCAAAGCTATATGTACTTTTCATCACATACCTTCACAGGAATTTTCTTGTCAAAATCAGGGAAGTGAATTATTTTATTTAGTTTGGATACATACAGTATCATTATGGTAGCTGCCATCTAAAAAAAAAGGAGGGAGGGAGAAATTTCAGCAAAATATCTGGAAAGACTGAGGTACAAGGACATCATCAGAAGAAAACGCATTCACCAAAAAGAATATATTATCCAGAAAAATCCATTTTCTAGGTTCCAAATAATAACTATTTCTTAGAATATCAAAATTGTTTTTCTTCCCAATGTATAAATTCCGCCAGAACTATAGGCAAACAGTAGAAGATCAAATACACTCACACATACATATTATCTCAAGGGGCTCAAGAAACAGTGACAGAGGGGAAAAAGAAATGGTGTCCCCCAAACTGGCCAGAGTGACCACAGTCAGAGAGGCCACTCCTTGATTCTGGATCATGCTTCCTGTGTACCGAGCACATGGTCACCTGTCCACATAGAGACTGGGGGTACTGTGAGGGGGCGAACTCCACATATAAACACACTTTCTATAATGTCCAATATTCCTATAACACGGAAGACAAATTAAGAGAAAAACAATTTTAAAAGGGATTTATTTTTCTCTTCAATCTACCCAGTCCTGCAAAGATGTCTCATTCGACCCCTATTAATCTGGAGTACATCAAGTATATTAGAAATACTCCAGATTATTATTATGAAATAAAAAATTCAATACCATCTTCCTATGCAAATTTTAGAACTTACTCAATTTTCTCCATATTATGATGCAAAAATTTAAGAACTCTTTCAACATGATTACCATCCTAAACCTTGAGCCTAATGAGTTTACAAATGTAATACTTATGATAGATTAATATAACATGAGCCCATCTTGAATTATAATTATAGTTTATATTTATAACTAACTTTGTAATTCTTACAGAAATATACTAACACTTATTTAAAATATTCTTCCACTCAGACGTTTTGAATTAGGTCTGCTGCTCTCCTCCCCAACAAATTGCATATCAGAAAGGCTTTACTTTGAGTACAAGCCAGGGAATTTATTTGCCTTGGGGATTACTAAGGGCACATTATCACATATTCACTGATCTTTTAAAGTAGTTTTTTCTACCTATTTCACATTGAAACATCAAGATAATATATTTTTGACCTTAAGGAAATATATTAATTTCTTATTATTTTTTCCCTAAAATGATGTTGCAAAGAGTGCCTTATCAGCAAAACATTTAACCAGAATAATGTTTAATCATATAAATGACATCCTTTCCAAGATTCACAGTTAAAAATTTAGTTAACAGATACAATTTTCCTAGTTTTACATTTTTCTCCCAATAAATTAAAGCAAAACCAAACAACAACAACAAAAAAAGGTGCCTTTGGTGCCTGTTCCCACTTGCCTACTAGAAATCACCAGCATATGACCAAGAGAGTAAACAAGCCACGAATTAATATTAATGGGAAATTTCAGAAGCAGCCAAATGGGGTTAGTCTGAAAGCTTATCCAACCTTGTCTTTATACTTGAGAACAAAAAAAATCACAAACTGCAGGAAGCAAAATGCAAACATGTTTAGTTAGGCCCATAGAGAATTTGTAAAAACTGGAATGTGTTACCAGCATTTACAAATTTGATGTAACAATTCAAAACCCCTGCTTCTCTTGAAACACCTCCAGAGTTTTGATAATAAGGGTGTAGTGAACCCAATCTCATCTCCCCAGCCCTTTTCCTCTCGGCACAGTGGCTTGAACTGAGTACCAACAACACACTTCAACTGGGGCAACTGTGCTCCTGGTCCCACCCCAGCCTCCAACCCATTCATTTTTTGCCCACCAGGCCTTGGAGGCATTGTCTTCTGGCCCCTTATTTTAGGGTAATTCAATTCAATTAAAGAAGTTGAAACAAGTCAGGGTTTTTCCCTCCAAATACAACTGTTCCCAAATTATAAGAAGACATGATAGAGACATGTCAATATCTCAGGCTGTTTCACCAAAAGTACCATGATCCTCTGGCCCTCTGTCAGCTAAATAAATTTGTGAATGATGGTCTTAAACAAAAGCACTTAAAATTTCATCATGTATGATGACAACTAATTAAGTGGTTAATTTTTCTTTTTCACTTACCTGTCCAATTCCAAGAAAAACTGGTGATGGGAATCTATTAAAAAACACAGAACAACAAACAATTTTAGCAACTGATAAAAGTTTGCAGACAGACTATATAATACATAATGGCAGGAGTTACTAAAAAATCTTAGACTGACCATGATCCTGGGGTCCTGGAATCAAGCCCCGCATCAGGCTCCCTGCTCAGGGGGGATCCTGCTTCTCCCTCTCCCTCTGCCCCTCCCTCCTACTCCTACTCTCTCTCCCTTTCTCTCAAATAAATAAATAAAATCTTTAAATATTAATAATAATAATATACCCAGGAACAAATCTAATAAGAGACTAAAGATTACAATTGATGAGAAAAAAAAAACACTTGCAATTCTTGCCTATATGTTAATATATAATCTTTTGCGCTTTTACAAGATGTAAAAACAATATATAACCCTATAAAACCTGTTCACTCTCCGGAGCTCTTTCTTCCCTGTGAAGAGCACATTTCCCAGGCAGCTGTCCTAACTTGGGCTCGAATAAACTCTCTTTCTTACTTTTAGAGATTCTAAAAGGTTTGTTCATTTTGCATTGACACAATGGATGAGAACAGAGGTGAGGACAGATACACACATATATGACAAAGATGACAGTGAGGGAAAGATGGTCTTTCAATAAAAGGCACTGGGTAATTTAGATACACAATCCTGACCCCTACTTCACACCATATTTAACAAGGCAGCACACACACCCTGCTCACTGCCCAAACCTGCACTGGCCCCAGTCATTCTTTCAGGCTACTAAAACAGAGAGAAATACCACACACACACACACACACACACACACACACACACACACACACACACACATATCTCAGCCCTCAATCTGTATGCCAGAGGGAAATGCACCTATTTCACCAAGGCAAGAAGAGACTAAAGAATGGACTTACCTTATCAAAGATAGAATGAATGTCTGGACAGTACCACCAGGAAAATAAAATTAATTCCAAGGCATGAATGCCAGCTGGCCACCCAGATACCCCCTTCTGGACTGAGCGTTCATCCCCCAGTTGTCCAAGAGCATCCTCAGCTGAAGACACCTGCCTTGCCAATCACAAACACCTTCCCTGTGAGCATCCTGCATTCTGGTCTCTGGTCCGTGCAAAGGTGTAAATGCCAGGGCCCCCACCCCAATTCAGAAGTCTGTTGAGCCATCCCAGCTCCAGGGCCCTGGGATCAGGCTTTGTTGTGCTTGCAGCACAGCCAAACGCTACTTCTCCCCCTCTACCAAGGGAGTATACCCTAAGAGCTCTCCCCAGTATACGGCCTCCGCATCTCAGAGTCTGCTTGCCAAAGAATATAGCCTGTCTCATCAAACGAAACCACAAGACAGCAACATAAACAAACAGTAAAACAAGAAAAGGCTTACAGAAGACAGACAAAGAGAGGGAAATATAATGCATGCAGGGAGGAACTCAATAAAAAGAGAAAATGATTCAAAGATTAAAAGCAAATTTGTTGACATGGGGACAACAAACAGACTGAATCTTCAGATCTTAAAGCACACTGTTAAAGAATGTTCGATGTAAGTAAAGCAACAGCCGTGAAATCCATAAAAAAACTACCTGACAATGGAATCCACCAATTAGGAGTCAAAGGAAAACACTGAATTTAGGAATGGAGACATCATGGTAAAAGGGCTGTTGCTGATTACTATATCCATTTAAATACAGAACAGATTCAAACAGCTGTGGGATTATAATTACACAGCAGGATGCTACATTATAAAACAAGATATGGAGGAGAGGGGAGACAGGAAGAAACATGCAAGGGAGAGAGACAAGCAGGCTTCCCGCTGAGTGGGAAGCTAATGGGGGGCTCCATCGCAGGACCCTGGGATCGTAACCTGAGCTGAACACAGACGCTTAACCAACTGAGCCACCCAGGTGCCCTGATGAGATCAACTTCTTAATGTTTTTCATGACCTCTTCATCTTGGAGGGATTTTTTAAGAAATACTAACGCTTGTAGTAAAGAAATCTGTATTTGAAATTCAGTTAAAATTAAATTTCATACATATGTGCAACTTGCAATCCCCACCTAAAAAAAGCCTTCACATGCAGCCAGCACAACAAATAGTGGGGCAGCCCCAGGTAGGACGCAATATGAGTTCACATGGTCAGCTAGGCAGCAGCTTGGCAAAAAGGTTTAATCTGGATGTGATCAAGCTCTCAGATCTAAATTTCAGTTGGGAAATAAGCTAAGCAAGACTTCAAAACATAAATCAGACAATCCATAATGGGCCATTTTATAAAATACCTGGCCCAGGCTTTTCAAAAAGTCAATATCATCAGAAAGAAAGGGGATGAGGAGCTTTTCTAGATTAAAATAAACTGTAAAGACGTAAGTCTACGCATTTCATGAAGCCTGAATTGGATCTTGATTTAGATGTTTAAAACAACCATAAAAAATATCTTGAGACAACTAGGATGATTATATATTTGCCATTAGATTACTTTAGGAAATTACTAAAGTTTGTTAAAAGCAAAAATGGTACTATGAGGGACACTATCCCTATTTCAGGACAGACATGTTAAAATATTTTGGAATACAGTCTCATGATATTTGCAACTGACTTTCAGTGTTCAGGGTGAGGGGAAAGCAAATATAATAAAATGTTCGTTATTGCATCTCAGTGACGTGTATACGGGTGTTCACTGTACTCTGCTTTCCATTTTTCCGTATGGTTGAAACTCCATGAAAAGTGCTGAGGAGGGGTACCTAGGTGGTCCTTAAAAAAATAAATAAAGCCCTTCTTTCCAATGTCCACAACAGCCCAAATATGGAAAGAGCCCAGATGTCCATCGATAGATGTATGGATAAAGATGTGGTCTCTCTATATATATGAATGATCTTGGGGCTGTAAGATCAAGCCCTGAGTCGGGCTCTGTGCACAGCAGGGAGTCTGCTTGAGATTCTCTCCCTCAGCCCCTCCCCCCATACACAGGCTCACTCGCTCTCTCAAATAAATAAATCTTTTTTTAAAAGTAATCTATCTATACATCTTTATAGTATTTCTTAAAATTTCACCTTAATATTTTTCTTTTGTTTGAATTCTTTGTAATGATCATGACAGAATGACTTTTCTTGAAAAAAAAAAAAAAGAGAGAGAGAGAGGCACGTAGCTAGCTCAGTGAGTGGATGATGTGACTCTTGATCTCGTGAGTTCAAGTCCCATACTGGGCACAGAACTTACTTTAAAAAAAGTTTTTAAAATATATTTCAAGATATTGATCCTAGGTAGTAGAAATAGAGATAATTGTTATTGTCGTCTTTGTACATTTCTGTATTTAACCTTCAATTTTTTTAAAAGATTTTATTTATTTATTTATTTGACAGAGAGAGAAAGAGAGAGCACAAACAGGCGGAGTAGCAGGCAGAGGGAGAGGGAGACACAGGCTCTCCACTGAGCAGGGAGTCTGACATGGGACTCGATCCCAGGACCCCGGGATCATGACCTGAGCCGAAGGCAGACGCTTAAGCACCTGAGCCACCCAGGCGCCCCTAAATAACCTTCAATTTGTTAACTGAATTCCTGTACGAGTGAATGTGAGGAAGAGAACACTGTGTGTCCACAATGTTTGAAGAGTCAGACTCTGAAAGGAACAGAGCAATGAGGGTCCATGAGGGATCAAGCGTGGGTTATTTTCCTTGAGAAACCTGAACATGTTTTCAAGGGCTAGAGGTTGCCGAAGCAGAACAGAGGAGGAGACAGAAGGAGCTGGAGGCCAGACCTGCCGAGGAGGGCAGCTGGACCTCCACAGGGACATCCTAGCAGCAAGGACAAGGTTCCTACGTTCTCCATAGTATCACAGATGGGGAGTGGAGGGCAGGGGTGTGGGAAGTTTCACGAGGAAGGAGAAAGTGTGAAGGAGTCGCTTCTGAGATGAGGAAATCAAGCCCCCAGAAGAAACTAGTGAGTAGGAAGGAGAGCCGGTTGAGCTTTGTGACCGTCATTTTAAAGTCCGTCAGCTCAGAAGTGGTTTTCCTCCCACGACAGCGTGCACTGCTCTGTGCCGAAGGAGGGAGGCAGGTGGTGGGCTGTGCCGGACAGGGGAAGGACTCGCAGGGTTGGATGTGCACACACGAGCTGGAGGTGGCGCTGGGCGAGGACACCTGGCAGGTCACGCCAAGCACACGGCCCTGGGAGTGGCTGCAGGAAGCGGGGCCACACTGGCTGAGAGGGTTCCTTGGTGGATCCTGAAGTCCCCAAGGTTGACGCCAATCCAGGTGGAGAGGAAGACCAGGTCTCTTTGTTACGTGAGTGATAGGAGCTCAGGAGCCACCATCGCAGAGGACCACAAGTCTGGAACATAGGGAGCCTGGACAGTGGGGAGGAATGAGGACCCTACCCCCACCTCCTGGCCAGACCCGGGGTGAGACCAAGAGCCAGCTGCATCCAGGGGCCAAGGGATCAGTGTCTTCAGGAGAGAGCAGGTTTTCATCAGATTAAGAGAAAATTATAAGTTGTTTTTGTTTTTAATATGGATTTCCTAGTTCCCGATTCAATAGCTTTTATAAAAACCTCTCCAAGTAATTCACACTCCCTGGCATGTTTGGAAACCACTGTGTTAAATGATCCCCAAAGTCCTGGTATATATAAAGAAGTAGACATAGAGCAAATGCTTGTTGAACTGAATACAATTAAGCTCTGTATTTTTATTACGCACCGTTAGTAAATTCTTGCATGTCACAGAGAACAGTGCATTACAAACGGCAACCAAAAAAGCCCACCCCAGACCACCTGCACAACCGTCACGAATCTGATTCCAAGACCCACTGGTGTAACCAACTGGCCACAGATTCTTAGATGACCTTGCTTTTCCCTCTCATCTTAACAGGGTCTGAGAGTTCACATCCTTCAAAGACCTCTCTGACCAATCAGATAAATCTAGCATTACAATGAACCAGAGAAGTCTAACAAAACAAAGAACAAAGACCACCCATCAGTCTTGTACCCCAAACAGAAACAATCTGTTCAAAATGGAAGAGAAAAAACATCCCTTGCGCTACATTCCCATGACCCCGTGAATTAGGTAATGATTGCAATGTCCTTCCTTCGACAACACAACGTTCTATCTTCAAACAGCTAATGTTTGGATCAGATTTCCATGGTTTATTGTTGCAATGAAATTAACCCAACCCTCTCCCCTCAAAAACGTGCTCCTAAAGCATTTTGAAATGAGAGAATGAACAATGTTATTTGAACAGGGTTCTCCAATTGTATATTACGTTACGGAGATGTGAAATGTTTACTTCTAAGGATTGAAAGAGTTTTGTCTTGCGGGGACAAAAACTCCAATTCCTCCTTCAATCATGAAACTCAAAATTTTAAAGATGGAAAGACTAGAGCATGAGATGTCTCATATAATAATAATTCTTCCTGGTTGAGCACTGCCCTTCATCTTCGAAGCACTTAACCAGTGTTTACTGGTCTCTGCTTCCAACAAGAAGACACATGTTTTTGGAGGTAGTGAACTGCCACGGGAGAGAGCACACAGCTCATTCAAGTGCAGAAAATCGAGACTGACCTTCAAATTTCATCCAACGTAATGGTCAACTACTCCCAAACAAGCCTCTTTTTTTTTTTCAAAGATTTTATTTATTTATTCGACAGAGATAAAGACAGCCAGCGAGAGAGGGAACACAAGCAGGGGGAGTGGGAGAGGAAGAAGCAGGCTCATAGCGGAGAAGCCTGATGTGGGGCTCGATCCCATAACGCCGGGATCACGCCCTGAACCAAAGGCAGATGCTTAACCGCGTGCCACCCAGGGGTCCCACCAAACAAACCTCTTAATACTATTCTCTTGCTTTTCTTATCACTGATGTCTTTTCTTTTTCTCTCATTAGCCTGCATCGCATGTGTTAAATGATACAGGTCTAGGTATGTGTTCATTCTAATTTCTTTGGGACAGCATTTGCATTTTCCATGGACATCGGCGAGGATGCCTGCGACACACTGACAGAGGCCTTGTAGGTCTGTAGCATCACCAAAAAATATCCCAAATCTCTGTCTTCCTCCGTATCTGCTGCTACCCCTCACTCCAGTCCCAAGCCATCTCTTAGAATTATCTAGAAAATGGCAATTACTTCCTAGCTCCTCTCCCTGATTCCAGTGCCATCAGTTCTGCAATCACTAACCAGCCAAATTCATCTTTTTAACCCACAAATTATGTCATGTCACTTCTCATGCTAAAACCTTCTAAGGGACTCCCAAATGCATTTAGACTAAAATTTAAACTATTTATATGGTTTCCCCGCTTCCACCCTGGTCCCCCATTATCTGCTCTCAACACAGCAGAGCGATGAGGTTCCTGTTATTCCCCGCAGCACCTTCTCCTGGCTCCCATGTCCCTCAGAGCCTCTGTGGCGACTTCACAGGCCCTACACAATCAGCAATCCATTACCCTCGGACCTCATTCTCACCTACACACCTTTCTCTTTCATGTTTGCAATATTCTTCCCTCATTGCCCTCACCTCACTCATCTCTTGGCTCAAATGTCACCTCCTCAGGGAAGTGTCACTGATCACATGAGATGGCAAACTCCTTCCCATGCCCATGCTCCCTAACTCCCTTTCCTGCCTTACTTTTTCTCTTGACCACACAACGGCATCTGACATAATATAAATTCTACCAGTTTATTTACTGGTTCACTAGAAAGTTCCATGTAAGCTCTAGGAGGATGGATACTTGCTCCATGACATTTGGGATCCTGATCTGCTTTATCCACTCCAATATCCCTTGTGCCTAGAACAGTGCCTGGCACATAACAGGGGCTTAGTAAGTATTATTGAATGAAGGAAGGATCTGATCCTGCCTCCCTCCCCGTCATCTCTCCTGCCTTCTTCCACTTGCTCATTCCTCCAGCAGACCAAACTCACACCCCCATCGTCACACTCCCTTCAGTCTGGAATGCTCCAGTGCCAACCACTCCACCCAGGCACTCTCACACCATACCTGAAATCACCCAGCTTATTCATGAACCCAGAGCGGGGGCTCTGTGCTGATCACAGCTGTTTCCCTGTTGTCTGCAATGGGCTTGGCACATAGTAGGTGCTCAGTAACCATCTGTTGGAGGTGTAACCAGCCAAGCTCATGTGGGTCTCAGCTATCTCAAGTATAAAATAAGAAAGCTGAAGATACTCTCTGAGGTCTCCTTTAGGTTCTTTATAGGACTATGATTTCACGGTCTTGTAGCACAGTATAGTTTGCAACGAGCCCTCGGTGACGGCAGCTCCTGCAAAGCTGTAGGAGGTAATTAACAGGGTTGTAATTATCCAGGTTTTGCATCTGAGAAAACTGCTGACTATGGGTCTAGCCCAACAGGAACAGCTATTAGATGGTGTAGCTGGATCTAAACCCACAGTGCTTTCAGTGCTGCTCTAAGGATAGCAGAATTAAACAGGAATTTCTAGTCCTTATAAATAGGCTCAAGGAACCACAAATCTGGCTTACTGCACACTAATCCAAAAAAGTACATCGTGTGAACTTCTAATTGTTTTCCCCAGTTTTCCACGAACACACTGGTAATCTGAGAATGAAAGATCAAACAAGGCACGTCCCGGCTCAGGACTCCCCTGATTGTTGAACACCCAGCTCTGCGTGAAGAACTACTCGCCTTGAAAGTTCACGTTCAGACCACTTGTTTCAGCTCGCGGGTGCATCTGAAAGCTTTGGGGTGTGGCTCTGCAAGCACAGCTACGCGGCGTCCTGCAGCAGCAGGGAGCAGTGGGGAGGTGTGTCCGCGTTTCCCGATAGTAAAATGACTGTTGGGTTGTGCACCGCCGTCGGCACTGGAGTCTGCAGGGAGACTCCGCGCTCTGCGTCCCCCGGGCGCGGCTGAAGCGCTCGGAGCGCAGGGGCAGCCCCGCCGCGCCCCCACCCGCGGGACCTCGCGCCGCACCGGGAGCGGGAAGGTCCCGGGAGCGGGCGCCGCCGAGCAGCCTGGCCCCCGCCCGCGGCCGGCCCGCGGGAGGGCGCGGCCGAAACAGGAAGGGCCGCGGCAGCCCGAGCGCGTGCCCCCGGAGAGCGGCCCGCGGGGGCGGCGCGGAGGGTGCCGGCTGCTGGAGCTCGCGCTCGCCGGTTCCCGGGGCTCCGCACCTCCTTCCCACTGACCGACCGCAGAAACGGGGTTGGGGGAGTCGGGCAGCCCTTCCTCCTTCCCAGTTGCCCTCCTGGGGAGCAAGGCTTCCGTTTGGCCTGAGAGTTTGTTTTGCCTTTTATCCCCCTACACTTTTTAAGCTATAATTTAGGTAAAAGGAAATGCAGGTTTCATGAGCCCACACTTCGTTGTTTTGACAAGTGGGTCCTCTCCTGTAACCACCCAAATCAACACATATCCCATGACCTCAAATAGCCCTTTGTGCCCCACTGAAGTCAATCCCATCTCTTTCTGATTCTGCTGCCGAGTTACATTTGCCTCTTCTAGAACTTTATAGAAGTTTCATCTAAGTACGGACTCTTTCAAGGCTCTCACTGTTTATGGCTTTAGCCACCCCTCTTCTGTTTCTTTAAATTGCAGAGTAGGACGACAGTTTATTCACCAGTTGATGGGCATGTTGCTTGTTCCATTTAGGGCCATTATACCAAATGCTTCCAGGAACCTTAAACGTACAAGTTCTTGTGTGAATGTCTGTGTTCGTTTCTCTCCAGTAAATACGTAGGAGTAACAAGGGTTAAGGCGGGTGCAAAGTCTCAAGTCTTTTCTTGCCTCCAGGTGCTTTATGGCTCGTTCTCTCCGAACTCAGGGCCCCTCCCTGAATAGCAACTAGCTTGTGTTTGTTGTTCATTGAAGGAGAGCCTCCTGGAACTGCCTATTCTGACCACACTCTATCTGATGTAGCATTTTTTCAGTAAGTGTCCCATATTTTATTCTCAATAAGTAACTTTAGAAATGTGAAATTTTAGCTTTTTAGAAAAGCTAAAGATTTCAAGTTGAAGAAATGTTTGAGCCTAACGATTAATGCCACATACAACTGTTCCTGTTGTAGGCACTTGAACAACCAGGCACATTTTCAGCACTGATAAGAACTAAAGCAGAACTTCTAACAAATAACTAGCTCTAAAAAAGCCAGAAAGTAAGACCCCACATGACCCAAAATAAAAAAGCAAACGCACGTTAAGACCATTTTAAAATAGAAAATGGGGCACCTGGGGGGCTCAATAGGTTAAGCAGCTGATTCTTGATCTCAGCTCAGGTCTTGATCTCAGAGTCTTGAGTTCAAGCCCTGCCCAGCATGGAGCCTACTTAAATAAATGAAATGAAATGAAATGAAATCGAAAATGAAGTCTCATTCCAGTTGAACCAAAAACTCTGAACTTGAAGTCATTTTGGATAATTCCCTTTAAAAAGATCAATTTAGTTTCCAGTGAGTCTCCAAATAAGTTTTGGCTGCAAAACAGTAAACCCACTTTTAATAACAGCCTTAATCATACTTGCATTTAATTTTCTTCTACATATAAACTTCCAGGATCTGAAGTGGCTGTCAAAATCTCATCCTAACTCTGATCACAACTCACATTGAAGAGTTGCATGTGAAATTCTTTTGCTTAAAGCCTAGACAGGCTGAATCTTAATTATTGCAAGTATTATGACTAAAGATAAATAATGACAAAATTAAACCAATTTGCTTGTCTGTTTCCCAGTTCCTGATCACCCTTACCTAGGCCTGGAATAGAGCTGGCAGTACTTATCCACACCAGTGTATCCTGAACACTGTAATAATGAACCAGATGAGGAAGTTAAATTAATATGTACAATCTTAAAGGCCATAATTTTAAGTAAGAAAAAGCAATTCACACTATGGTTTCTACTACATTAAACAGATGCCTGAGAGGAGACTGGAAATGAAATATAAAACGCCCCAAATAACAATATGGGAGGATGCAGGACTATAGGTGACATTTCTATCTTTTCAATTTTTTATTATGGTTATCATATTGTTGATAGGAAGACAAAGTATAAAGGGTTCAAGAATGATCATGTACTTTAAACTGTAAATTAAAATAAATTTTTATTCAAAGCATCTTTTAAAATTACAGCATGTTTATTCTTATGCTGTTATCTCTGCCAAACTACAACTGAGCCATATGAAGCATAAAACACTTCAAAAATTTGAATGTAAACCACATTTTTAAAACAAAAAGCAGTCTTAACACACCTCAAATTTTAGATGCCAATGTATTTTGTCCAAGTATATAGCTTATATCAAAAAAGAACATTTTAAATATTTCTATAGTTAGTTGTAATAATTTCTTAAACTTCCAATTACACAAATAAAAAATGTTTGTGAACATAACTATTATAGTTGACAAAAGCTGACCAGAAAAACAAACAAAAACCCTTACTTTTGAAGGCCTTAAATTTTATTATCTGTGAGTTGGGACGTATTTGTATTTTTTAATACAATTTTACTGCCCTTCCTTTTTCAGGTAAGTTCATCAAATTTTAAATTTCCCAAGACTGATGAGTGTTACTTTTCATAGTTCATTTAAGTTATATTTGAGAGGAAAAATTCTAGAGAAAATGCTGAAACCTAAACCATGAAAGTTCTGATGCTACAGTCTCTTACTGTGCTTATAAGTGCTCCAAGTTAAAATTCTATATACCAGATTACAAACAAAATTCTTAGACCATTACAAATATAAATTCTCTTATTACAAAAAAAAAATCCCTCAAGATTTGTAATTTACTGTACAGAGGAATTACATTTTTAAAGTATGTCCTCATTCATACACATTATTTGTTACTATCACCTTTCACACTTTTGCTTCTTTCCAAGACATTTACATACCACCCCTTCCCCATGGCTATGCATTTTAAACTACCTGTGTACTGCAACACACTGGAATTTTTGGACAAAGAAGCCTACATTTTAGATAATGTTTAAACTACATCCGTAGGCTACTACTTCAAAAAAGAAAAAAAAAAGGAGCTGAAGAGCCCATACTTCCCTCTATTACTCTGAGATTTATTCCAATTAAGCAGTCTATCAAATTACCATGCTATGCATGTCATTTAGTTTCTGCTTAAACAAAAGCTTAAATGATGGAGATTTATGCCTACACATAAAGGAGGTGAACTGCTCAGGTCTTGATTTTTCTGTTCATGCTTCAGTACATAAAGTGGTATTTAAAAACTTCATCTATTTGGAAAAATGGCTTAAAACCACCACACAAGTTAACACACTTGCAGTTGAAACTATTCCAGAAACCTACTTATTTGAGTAGCTAATATTTTCTGCAGTGTTTAACTGATAACTAAATTTAGTGAACACAAAATAGCTTGGCATGTTATTCTGAAGTAAAGCAAGAAGATGGCTTTATGCACTGAAAATATAAATAGGAGGCTTCCATTTGCTAATAATTCTAAATAAGCAGTACAATTAAAATTTAGTGTTTGCTAACAAAAGATCTAAAACAGTTCCCTACAAAACCACCCTGTAGATGTCCCTTTTATTAATAAAAATCCAAGTGCCAAATCTCATTACAGGGCCCATAATATAAAAAAAACAAAAAAACAAAAAAACCAGTTACCAAGTTACCTAAACTTTGCAAGATTAATCACTCAATTTCAGCAAATGAGAAATATGCAACGTGCAAAAGTTCCCAAGTTAACATAATAGGGATGCCAAGTGCTTTTCAAACCTAAACATCATAGCAAGTTGTAAAGCCTCAGAAAGATAGAATAAGAATGATATTACTCCAATTCTGAAAATTCTCAACTACTGTGCATCTTACCAAGATCCTCAAAAATCTCGTTTCTTCCAAAGTCCGTAACTTAGAACATCTTCCAAAATAGTCAGTTTTCCGCTTCTCATTAGGCACACTATTTTGCAATTTAAAAACACACATCTTACACACGTATCTTATACTTTCTGGCTTGCTTCAGTGTTTACAGTATTGTTCAACATACTAATATACATTGTTAAAAATGATCTTACAAATAATCCATTTCAACGTTCTTTGGCTACATGTACCATTCTGTGTTTCATATAAGTGTCTTATTCAGAAAGTGCTTCCTGTGAGAACTGCTTCCAATGAATGCATTAAACTTGCAAAATCTAGCTTCCCACAATATGTCCTTTTCTACCCTGTACTAGAAGTCCCATATTTACAAAATACTTTAAACTTTACAACAAATCCATTACCATATAAAAAAAGTGCAATTCTCTCTCACCCCATATTATGGGGCAATGACATTCTTCATAAATTTCTACAGAATAGCAGCCTATGATAAGCAAATAAGGTGCTTAGCTTACGCCCACGGATCTACTTTTTAAGTACGCTGGGCAGT
The DNA here is from genome assembly GCF_002007445.2 of Ailuropoda melanoleuca. Taxonomy (NCBI): domain Eukaryota; kingdom Metazoa; phylum Chordata; class Mammalia; order Carnivora; family Ursidae; genus Ailuropoda; species Ailuropoda melanoleuca. The sequence goes on from NC_048234.1 coordinate 41,540,519, forward strand.
ACTTTTGTACAGTGGAAGAGTCAGTGTTCAGGCTACTGGCGGAGCGGCGCTCCGGTCAGGTTGGCGAGCTCTATGAGAGCAAGGGCTCCGTGTAGGCGCTCCCGCTGCTCCTGCAGCCGGCGCTGGGCACCGCGCTTCTCATCGTCCTCCTCGTCGGACTGCAGGTACTCCAGAGGGTCCTGCTGCTCCTGATCGGCCTTCTGAACGAGCTTTCCTTTCAAGGTGGGGGCGCGCTGCTCTCTTGTTTCCCAGTACCTATATGAAACACATGCACATGAGCTATGAGTATACACGACCTTGTCAAATGTTTATTTTTCTTTTGAAAACAAGTACTTTACCACGGTATTATTTTCTGTGTTTTAATTTATAAAGCTATAAAGTAATTTCACATATATTACATATATTTCCCATTACGGAGGAAAATGTTCAAGGTCAAGAAATTGAACTTGCTCAGATTTCCAAAAATCAAAAATTGGCAGTTCTGGGTCTTCTACTCCAATCTCTATCATGGGTTTTTGTCAATTAATGAGAGCTGCCTTTAAGATCACATGAAGTAGACTATAGTAAAATACACAATAATAGAACAAATGTTATATGTCAATTATACCTCAAAAAAGAAACTTTAAAAAAGTAGAATGATCATTAGAGACCTATTTATCCTATTCACAGAGGGATGGTGACTTCTGACAGAGTTAACTATGAGAAACCTGAAACCCACATATGACAGATTAGTATCTGTAACACATAGAGGTACCACCATTATTCTTTTAGGTAGCCAACTGATAATTCCCTAGAAAAAATGTCCCACCTTTAGGTAACTGAAGAAAGGTGTATTTAAAGAAGAGTAGCACCTCATACAAAAATGTCCCAGACAAAGACCTGTATATTAACACTCATAGCTTTATTTGTAATAGGCAAAAACAACCCAAATGCCCAGCCACAGGTGAATGAATAAGTTGAGGTGTATCCATACAATGGATTACTACTCAACAGTAAGAAGGAATGAAACTAGGGTTGTAAGGTGACAGATGGCAGCTACACTTGAGGTGAGCAAACATAATGTATAGACTTGGCAAATCACTATGTTGTACACCTGAAACTAATATAACAGTGTGCGCCAACTATACTTCAAGTAAAAAAAAACCAAAAAACCCTAAACTGGAAAAAAAAAAAAAAAGAATAAACCACTGATAGTTAACAACATGGATGAATTCCAAAATAATTACACTGAGTAAAAGAAGCCAGACAACAGAAGTACATACTGTATGACTCCATTTGGATAAAAATCTAGAAAATGCAAACAAGTTTATAGTAACAGGAAGCAGATCACTGTTGTGTGGGGAGCAAGAAAGCAAGGAATGGCAGGAGCAATGAATTACAAAGAGGCAAGAGGAAACTTTTGGAAGTGATGGATATTTTCATCATCTTGATTGTGATGATGGTTTCACAGGTGTACACATATGTTCAAAACAGATCAAATTATACACTTTAAATGTGTATAATCTATCATGTGTCAATTGTACCTCAGTAAAGCTGTTTTTAAAATTACACACACAAAAATAATACAACTACTAGATTTCAGGAAATCCAGACATCTCAAACTGGAAAAATTTGGTCAATACCCAAAGGTATAAAAAAAGGCATGCAAATAGTTCAGTATGACTTGAAGGACAACTAGGAACAGAGAATGGCAAAGAAGCTTAGCAAGGTCAGCAGGAACCAGGCAATCAAGGATTTTGAATGCCATAATAAAGGGTTTCGACTTTACACTGAGTAGAATCCATCAGTCTGTCACTGAGTAGGTGGAGAAAGAGAAGACGAAGGCAAAATGACCAAGAAATTTCTAACTTGGACAAAATTAGAGTTAATGGGGTGGCGGAGGCCAGGTAGGAAGGAAGAAGGAGGGCGGAAGTGATGCAGTAAACAAGATGAACACGTTGCTTCCCCAAGTGGAGCTTCTGGTCCAGCAGGGAGGAGAGACACTGAACAAATAAATAAGTGTGTGATAAAGGTTTTGAAAGAGAAAACACAGTGTGTTGTAAAAGCACATTAAGTTGGTCTAACCTTGTTTGTTCTGGGGGTTAGTGAGCAGGTTAGGGAAGAACTTCCTGAAGCGATGTTCGACCCCGATAAGAAACGAAGAAAGAGCAGAGTAGGTAAATGAAGAGGAAAGCGGCATTCTGGGCAGAGGGAGCAGGGAGCAGAAGCCGGGGAGCCAGTGAGAGTGGTGCGGACAAACAGGAGGCCCGGGGAGCTGGAGACAGTTACGTTGCCAGAGCGAGGCAGAGCTACAACAGAGATCCAGACTTCATCCTCAGTGCAGAGGAATCCGAAGTAGGGAGGGTCCCGACCAGCTGAGGCTGGTTTGTACACAACGAATGACTCCTTAAATCAAAATACCTTTAGAAACAATTTTTTATACTGGCCCCCTTGGTGCCATTAAAAAAAAAAAGAATTAAACTGGGTGCTTTGTAGAACTTTACTTTAGAAGAACCTCTAAGCTGTATCCCAGTAATAATCAGCACATAACTAATAGAAAGAAAATGGAGAGACACTGCACTGTGGAATACAATACATATAAAACACTTAGAAAATGAGGAAAACTCTTGTTTTTAAAATAAATTGTGGGCTGGGCACTCAGACTAATTAATATCATGTATTTGTTTTCTATCACACACCAGATCCTCATGCCACTCCTAACAATTCTGTGGTTTAAAGAAATAAAGCACCATTTCCAGTTATTTTATAAAATGTATACAAAAGCAACTTATTTAAAACGAGAGAACTGTCAGAGCTCCCAACATCAACCCAGGTGCTGGGCGGTGTTCTGCAGTGGAGTGCAGGGAGAACCTTACTTGGCCAACCACTCGGCGGCAGCCTGGTTGTCCACAGCCTGGTGCTTACTGAGAGCGTCTGTGGGCTCCTCCCGTTTCAGCCTGGCATAAGGGTGCTTCGGACAGTGGCGGTTTGCATGGGTGAATCTGCTTAGGCAGCCTTCAAAACATAGAGGGAAACACTTATCAGAATCTGGACATCCAGCAGACGTGGAAAATGTTCAGTTTCCCTGGTATCCAAGAAAAGTAAATTAAGACCATGGGATTTAGCATTCTATAACTTGGAGGAAAAAAAAAAAAAAAAACACCCTAAGGGGAAGCAGTTCCTTCACCTCTTAGTCACGGCCACATAAATGCATCAACCCCACCAGAAAGTGATTTATTAGCAAAAATGGTCAAAACCTCTGACCTAAGAATTCCATTTTTGGAATCTATTGTAAGGAAACATCCCGTAAGATGCACAAAGCTTTATGGAGGAAGCCATGCCCCTCAGCTTTGTTGGCAACAAACAAACTTTAAAAACAAATATTCAATATCCAACATTGAGTCAATCATTATGCATATGCTTAAGCAAATGAAAGTGTGTTAACATTTGTGGGTTTTTTTTTTTAATTTAAATTTTAGTTAGTTAACATACAGTGCAATATTGGTTTCTGGAGAAAAGAGTGTAGACATTTGTAACAACTGACAACAATCAAGAGAACCACAGAGCAACAGCACAAAACTATACTGAATTTCAGGTATAACTATGTAAAAATATTCAAGGAAAACATCTCAAGAAACTGTGATAAGAGATTTAGAAAATCACCTAAGAAAAGTGATAAGAAATTACTAACAGTGGCAGTAAGATGGTAAAATCTCCCCCTTTATTGAAAATTTAGACAATGATGTGTTTCCTTCAATTTAATAGTTAAAAAGTTTAAAACCAAAATAAAAGCCTACAATAAAGGCTGTATTTACTTTTATAGATCTTTCCACCACCGCTAACTGAATATACTATTATTTTTTTAAATAATCTCTCTGCCCATCATGGGGCTCAAACTCCCAACCCCAAGATCAAGAGTCACACTGTGCCGACTGAGCCAGCCAGGTACCCCCTGAATAGACTGTTTTTAACTACCCTTGAAGATTTTCATCTAAAAAGAATATTTTATTTAAAAATCAATCATTTCCCAGACAACGAGCATGGATCACAATTTAGAAAGAGAGCTTATGATGTTTTATAAAATTTACATCAAAATCTCTCCTCCTAAAAAAACCTCAAGTAAAAGATATTTTAACTTTTAACTCACAACCAGTTATTACATAAACTTAAGTCCTAACACCATACCATTTTCTGAACAAACAAAAGGTTTCTCTCCGGTGTGAAGACGCTGATGTGTTTTGAGCTGTCCACTTTGAACAAAGGCTTTTCCACAGTCTGGATAGTCACACAGATAGGGCCTCTCACCTAAGTAGACAAATACGATGTATTACTCCTGAGACAATAAGGTGAGAAGAGAAAGGGACAGAGACAATCAACCTCTATACAGGTCATGACTCCAAACAATAATAAAACATGTCACAGCCTCTACAGAGCTGCAAGTGTTAATGCTGACAGCAGCACTTCGATGGTACCAAGCAGCTCTCCACTGGCAAGCACAGTAATACTGTCCTTAGGCCTTGACCTTTTTACGTTCCCAGGTTGAAAGCCTTGAAGTTATCTTTGGCTTATCCAGTCATTTTTCTCCCCATAATCCAAATCACTAGCTCTCCCACTCCTGCTTTCCTTCCCACTGCAACTTTCCCTGGTCAGACTGGCAGACCCTCCCATCCAGAAGGAACCCTAGCTGAGCTCTATTCCCTGCACAGCACTTCTGGAGTGAACGACAAGGAACACTTGCTTTTGTCATTTGAACTACCTCCTAAATCACTTCAAACCCTACTACAGCCCTTGAACAAGTGAAAATGATCTGCTGACTTTCAATGGTCCCCTAACAGCCGCACTACAGCCACTGGGTTAGAGGGCAGGGTTTATCTTTACTTCACTCCTGAGATTCATTCCATAAGGCTGTTCCTCATCTCATTCTACTTGAAAATCCAATCTTCTCTGCCCATCCAAATCTTCCCAGTGCTACAGGTTCTCAGTGAAATTCCTCCTACCTCCCTGCTACCTCCAAATAACTGAACTATGTAACCCTTCACAAACTCAGTCTCCACTGTTACTTTCGTATCCTGGTACTCTCCTGATACAAAGATGTATAATACTTGGTACTCCACTGCAATTCATACATACAACGCAGTGCTAGGCTTGAGAAAGTGCTTGAAAATATTGCTCAACCATAATTAAACTTGTTATTTTTTGAAAAGTCATTCTTTGATAAGAATTATGCACTGGTCCTTCCCATATGACTCAGAGAACTGTTCACAAGTTCTCCCTAGTTTCTCATTATTTAGAAATGTAGTAAATGATTATATAAACACAAATTAATAAAACACAAGATATGGGGGCTTAAAATATTAAGAGGAAAGTTTCTTACAAAGCATTTACATACTGGGACTTAGCCATACCATGCATATCTTGAGCTCAGTTCTCCGGCACACAGCACAGCAGGCCAAGGCCTGAAAGTATTGGGGTGACACATGGTAGATTGGTGGCAGATCAGGCCTGAGACTCAGGGATCTTAACATTATGCCACAGGGTCCTGAACATTTTCTACACTGGCAACACATACTTTATGGCCTGTGAACCAGTTATTTGGGGGTATTTCAGACTAATTAGATTGAAAAAAATCTGAAAATTCTCAAAACCAGATATTTCATTTAGTAATGGTTTTACTGAATGGTACCTAAAGTCAAAACCTCTTGGCCACCTTGGTTTATAATGATTCAAAATTAAAACTTTACCCTTTTCCAGGAATTTAGCTAAGAAGACTATATTCTAGCATATTATTAAAATGTATCTTTCCAAAAACAAAGAAACAAAAACTGGGTGGTGACCCACATACACAGTGAAAAAAACAGGTAACTAAGGTTTAAAAGCCAAGCTCTAGACCAGTACTGCCCAATGGAAATATGATGTGAACCACTTCTAGTAACCACATTACAAAACCAAAAAGAAACAGGTGAAATTAATTTTGATAATATATTTTATTTACCCCAAATATCTAAAATATTATAGTTTCAATATGCAATCAATATCAAAGTCATTAAGGACATTGTTTACTCTTTTTCATACTAAGCATATTTTACACAAGCTGCCCACCTCAATTGGACTCAGGTGCTCAGGAGCCACATATGCTACGGCATTGGCAGGCACCACCCTGGATTCAAGGGTGTGGGGAGCTGTAAGGCAGTGGTCATTAATTTTTTGGTGCCTCAGTTTCCTCATCTGTAAATTATTGAATACCATTATTAAAACCAAAAGGCTCCTTCTTCTGGGGCCAACTTTCTCTACGGAAAGAACAAGGGCGCTCTCTATTATTTCTTTGCTTTTAAATATGGCATTTAAAATATAAGTATAGCTTCTCTATACAAAGAAAGCTATGTGATAGTCCTGGTTTAGCTACCCACAGTACATTTAATTCTGAAAACTTATACTTCACCTTAGATTAGATGGCTAGGTCAAACATACTGATGACACACTGAGGATTCTAGAAATTCTGCTAAACACTTGACACATAGTGTTTTAGTATTTGGCTTACAAAACAGTTTTAACAATTATACAAACAACGCAAGGGCCTATCAAGTAAAATTCAGGTAGGCAGAATGAAAGAACTAATTTAGCAATAACATTCCTACGACAACTAGATTAATTACCATGGTACCTTTAGAAGTCACATGGTACCAATGTTGAGAAAACCATTCCTTCCTACAAAAAAAAGAAATGGACTATACAATGCCTATTAGAAAAATTTCACAATAAGGAAATGTAAGGCAACTAACATATTAATTTATGGGCCCAAACATCAAATCACCTTTAAGTATTACTTCTACTCAACTTACCTGTATGAGTCCTTTTGTGAGCCTGAAGTGATTTCTCCCGTGGAAACACCCTATTACAGATGTTACAACGGATTCTGCTGGATGAATGCTCTCCTTCATTTATTAGATCCCGGACAGTATCTGCTCTGGGTCGACCACGTCGGATTCCATCCTATTAAAAATTTGTATAAGCATTAATGTCATTTTTTGGATCCACTCATTAAAGTAAAATATCACAATAAATCATTTTTTAAATTCTTGAGTGACATCAGTGAAAATGGTTGAGTCGGTAGTTCCAAAGGCCCATCCCACCACAGTTCACTGAAAAATCAAGCAAACTGTCAAAATCACTTTTATCACAACTCCAGAAAATAGAGATTTACAGCAACTCAGTCAACAATGAATCAAGAAACAGGCAACTTGAAACAGTGAGAAAGCTTTGCAGCATTTTTACTGCTTGCCCTTGCCTCTCCCTGTGGCCCACAGTGGTCTTAAAAAGCCTCCATTTCCAATATGGGAACTTAGTCCCTGGCTACAGAGAGAGCAAAGCAGACCTGATTCTAAAGAATTCTGTTTGTCTGTCTTGACCTGTCTGTGGGCTACTTGAAGAACTCACACAAAGTGTTTGTCTTTGTTTTACCTAACTTAGAACTCTCTTTGGGCAGAAAAGCAGTTAAACAGAGGGCATCACTCAAAAATCTTGTAAGGCCAGTAATAACTTGCTGTCCCCTGGGGCAAAAGATTTCAATTGAGACAAAAGGACACATCAAAAGCTTGGGAGGAAAAGCTGGAGAGAGTTTCTTTGGGAAATTAGGGCACTGAAAAGTGCCTTGATATCCTAAAGATAAAATTTAGGAAGCCACACCTAGCCAGGGCAGGACAAATGCTCAGAAAAGACCTGATAAGAGCCTAAGCTTTCACCTCTGACTGACCCTCTGCTAGGCACAAGCAGGAAAAGAAGGGTAAGGCAGAGCTGTAATGAGTCTAAGCACCGAAGGACAGCTATAACACAGAGCCTATAACACAGAGCTGTTTCTGCAAGTCAGGGGCTTCTTCCCTTTCAATTTTTGGCTCCAGGCATTCAAGAAAATCTCTAGCAATGTTGAGCTGACTACAAACTAATGAAACAGAAATTTAGAGAACAAACACAACAAAGAATAGAGTTTACAAGAATAGCTTAGAAAATTCACAAAACAAATAACTATAACCCACAGCACACAACAAAAACAAACTCTGAGGACGGAGAAGAATCTGATTTCCAGAGTCACCAAATCACAATATTCAAAACATCCCATTTTCAACAACATGTAAAGAAAAAAGTATGGTCCATACAGAAGTAAATTAACAGAAACAGAAAGTAGAAACTGGTCTTACTACACAAAGACTTTAAATAAACGGTCTTAAATATGCTGAAAGAGGTAATGGAAACCATGGACAAAGGACAAAAGGAAAAGCAGGAGAACATTTTCAACAAACAGAAAATAACAACAAAGAAATAAAGGGGTGCCTGGGTGACTCACTTGAGCATCCGACTCTTGATTTTGGCTCAGGTCATGATCTCACAGTCCCCACATCAGCCTCTGCACTCGGCAGGGAGTCTGCTTGAGATTCTTTCCCTCTGCCCCTTCCCCTGCTCACTTTCTCTCTCTCAAATAAATACATAAATCTTAATATATATATACATATAAAGAAGAAACCAAATAGAAATTCTGGAGCTAAAAATTATAATAAATGAAATGAAAAAATTCACTAGAGAATTTGAATGGAGGATTTGACTCTCAGGAAAAAAATCAGCAAATCTGAAGACAGGTCAATTGAAAATATCCAGTCTGAGGAACCTAAAGAAAAAAGAATGGACAGGGGCACCTGGGTGGCTCAGTGGTTAAGCGTCTGCCTTCGGCTGAGGGCGTGATCCCAGGGTCCTGAGATCAAGCCCCGCATTGGGCTCCCTTGTCCGCTGGGAGCCTGCATCTTCCTCTCCCTGTTCCCTCTCTTGCTGGCTATCTCCCTCTCTGTCAAATAAATAAATAAAATCTTGAAAAAAGAAAAAGAATTAAAAAAAAAAAAAAGAATGGACAGAGCCCAAGACACCTGTAGGACATCAAGTGTCTTAGTCCATTTGGGCTACTGTAACAAAATACCACAGACTGGGGTAACTTATAAACAACAGAAATGTATTTCTCACAGTTCTGGAGGCTGGAAAGCCCAAGCTCAAGGTACCAGTGTGGTCAGGTGAGGGCCCTCTTCCTGGCTTGTAGCTGGCACCTGCTAGCTGTGTGTTTACATTGGAGCTCTCTGGAGCCTTTTTCATAAACGCTCTAATCCCCTTCAAGAGGGCTCCCACCCTCATGACATAAGCACCTCTCAAAGGCCCTAACTCCTAACACTATCATTTCTGGGAGTCAGGATTTTATCACACAGATTTTGGGGTACACAAACACTCAGACCATAGCATCAAGCATACCAACATACACATAATTGGCGACCCAGAAGGCAAGAGAAAAATGGGCAGAAAGAATATTTGAAGAAATAATGGATGAAAACTTCCCAAATTTGATAAGATATAAGTCTAGACATCCAAGAAGCTCAATGAACCTCAAGAAGAATGAACACAAAGAAAAATACCCACTGAGACACATTAGGTCAAAATGTCAAAAGACAAAAGGCAGGGAATCTTGAAAACAGGGGAAGCAATTCATCAGGTACAAGGAGTCCTCAATAAGATTAACAGCTGATTTCTCAGGAGAAATTACAGAAAACAGTAGGATGACATGTTTAAAGTGCTGAAAGGGGGAAAAAAGTCAACCAATAATCTTACATCCAACAAAATTATCCTTCAAAAATGAAGAAGAAATTAAGACATTACCAGATAAACATAAGCTGATAGAGTTCATGGCTAGTAGACCTGACATACAATAAATGTAAAGGGAGTTCTTCAGGCAGAAACGAAAGAGCACTAAACAGAAACTCAAAGCCATACAAAGAAAAAAAGAATGCTAGTAAAGGTAATTACATAAGTAAATACAAATGCCAAAAGTGTTGCATTTTTGGCTCGTAACTCCTCTTTTTCTCCTATACAATTTAAAAGAAAAATAAATGCCAGGTGCACCTGGCTGGCTCAGTCAGAGGAGCATGCAACTCATGATCTCAGGGTCGTGAGTTCAAGCCCCACACTGGGGACAGAGATTGCTTAAATAAATAAATAAATAAATAAATAAATAAGTAAATAAATAAACTGTTTAAGAAAAGACAAATGTCAAATATATTTTAAAGATTTTTTTTTTTTTTTGACAGAGAGAAAGACAGCCAGCGAGAGAGGGAACACAAGCAGGGGGAATGGGAGAGGAAGAAGCAGGCTCCCAGTAGAGGAGCCCGATATGGGGCTCGATCCCAGGACCCCAGGATCACACACCGAGCCGAAGGCAGACGCCCAATGACTGAGCCACCCAGGCGCCCCCTCAAATATATTTTAAAAATTACAAATCCATGTTAATGGGAACATAATATAAGAAGATGAAACTTGTGACTATAGCAAAGAGGGAGAGAGAGAGCTGGATAGGAGCAGAGTTTTTGTACACTATTGTAACTAAGGTGGTACTAATTCAAAACAGATTGTTTTAAGACAAAGATTAATTGAAATTCCCAGGGTGATCACTTAAAAACAAAACCCTGAAAACCAAAAAAGGAAACAAGAATGAGAATAGTATACTACAAAAAATAAAATAAAATAAGCACAAAGACGGCAGTAAGAGAGGAATTGAGAAACCAAACAGGTATAAGACACAAAGAAAACAAATAACAAAATACCAAAAGTAAGTTCTTCCTTAACAGTAATCACTTTTCTTTTTTTAAGATTTTATTTATTTGACAGAGAGACATAGCGAGAGAGGGAACACAAGCAGGGGGAACGGGAGAGGGAGAAGCAGGCTTCCGGCTGAGCAGGGCTCCATCCCAGGACCCTGGGATCATGACCTGAGCTGAAGGCAGACGCTTAAGGACTGAGTCACCCAGGCGCCCCAACAGTAATCACTTTAAATTTAAATAGATTAAATTTGCCTATTTAAAGGTAGAAATTAGCAAAATTGATTTTTAAAAAAATGATCCAACTATATGCTGTCTACAACGGACTTCTTTAAATCCAAAAACACAAATAGGTTAAAAGAGAAAGGATGGAGGGGCTCCTGGATGGCTCAGTACAGCATGCCACTCGTGATCTCAGGGTGATGAGTTCAAGCCCCACCTTGGGCCTAGAGCTTACTTTAAGAGAGAGAGAGGGAGAGGGAGAGAAAGAATGGAAAAAGGGATAACAATTATAAACAATCACTCACCTAACAACAGAGCCCCCAAAATGTATGAAGCAAAAATTGACAGAATCGAAAGGAGAAGAAGTTCAAAACAGCTGGAGACTTCTACTTTTAATAATAGACAGGACAACTAGACAGGTCAACAAAGCAAGTGAAGACTTGAACAACATCCTAAGCCAACTAGACCTAATACATATATAGACCACTCCACATAAAAACAGCAAAATATGCATTTTTCTCAAATGCACATGGAATATTCCCCAGGAAAGACCATATGTTAGGCCACAAAGCAAGCACTGATAAATTTTAAAAGACTGAAATCATCCAAAGTATCTTCTGTGGCAAACATGGAATGAAACTGTAAATAAAAAACCAAAAGAAAAGGGGCGCCTGGGTGGCACAGTGGTTAAGCGTCTGCCTTCGGCTCAGGGCGTGATCCCAGCGTTATGGGATCGAGCCCCATATCAGGCTCCTCTGCTATGAGCCTGCTTCTTCCTCTCCCAATCCCCCTGCTTGTGTTCCCTCTCTTGCTGGCTGTGTCTATCTCTGTCAAATAAATAAATAAATAAATCTTAAAAAAAAAAAAAACCCAAAAGAAAAATGGAAAATTCACAAACAGGTGAAAATTAAACACAGTCTTAAACAGCCAGTGGGTCAAAGAAGCAATCACAAAGGAAATTAGAAAATACCTTGAAACAAATGAAAACAAAAACACAATATATCAATATATCCCCCTTTAGGGGATACAGTTCTTGGATTGGAGAGCTTAACAGATGATAACAATGCTGCCCAAAGTGAGGTACAGTTAGTTCAATCCCTATTAAAATTCCAAAGGCCTTTTTCTTTTCAGAAATGGAAAAAATGATCCTCCAACTCATATAAAACTGCAAGAGGCTCCAAATAACCAAAACAATATTTAAAAGGAACAAAGCAGAAGGACACACATGTCCTTATTTCAAAACTTACTACAAAGCAGCAACAATCAAGACAGTGTGGTTCTGGCATAAGGAAAGACACATAGACCAGTGAAACAGAATTGAGAGGCAAGAAATAAACCTATATCTATGGCAAACTTATTTTCAGCAAGGGTGCCAAGAACATTCAATGGGTAAAGAATTGTCTCTTCAATGAATAGTTCTGAGATAAGTGCATTTCTACATGTAAAAGAATGAAGTTGGATCCCTACCCTCACATGATATTAAAAAATTAACTCAAGGGGTGCCTGGCTGGCTCTGCCAGAAGATCATGCAACTATTGATCTCAGGATAGTGACTTTGAGCCCCACACTGGGTACACAGATTAATTAAATGAATAAATAAACTTAAAAAATAAATAGGGAGTAACTACTTAATAAGTACAGGGCTTTCTTTTGAGGTAATGAAAATGTTTTGAAACTTGATATGTAGGTGGTGGTTGCACAACATTGTGAATTACTAAATGTCACTTAAATACACTTTAAAATGGTTAATTTTACGTTACGTGAATTTCACCTCAATTTTGCTTAAAAACTAAGGAAATCTGAATATACTATGGATATTAGTTAATAACAATGTATCAGTTTGGTTCATTAATTGTAACAAATATTCCATGCTACTGTAAGATGTTAGCAATAGGAAATTTGGATATGTGATTTATGGGAACACCCTGTACTGTCTTAACTTTTCCATACATCTAGAACTAATCTAAAATAAACACTCACTTGAAAAAAAAAATCGTGTCCCAGGTTAGGTTAAATTTTACACATACAAGTTACGTGAAAAATTATAAAAGGATTACGTACAGCTACATCCAAAATGAAGATGCTTTTACTCCCTAAAGCCTTCCAAATGCTTACAAACATCAGGCCAAAACCTTGATGGATAACAATAAGCTCCCGGAAAAATTTCATTCAATCAATTTTCACTTTGAAAGAAAATTCCAATCTCAACATGGATGAGTTATCTTATAGGAAAAGTCATGTTTAAAAAATTCTTAGATATTACTGGGTGTTATACAAGAACAATGAATCATGGAACACTACATCAAAAGCTAATGATGTACTGTATGGTGATTAACATATCATAATAAAAAATTAAATCAAAAAATTCTTAGATATTAAAATCTATTTCCATAACAGTCAACAGATGGAAGCAATCTAAATGTCCATTGGCAGAAGAAAAGGGTAGAATATACAATACAATGGAAAATTATTCAGCCTTAAAAAAAGAATCCTGCCATGTGCTATAATGTGATGAACCTTAAAAAACCATGCTAAATGAAATAAGCCATTACAAAAAAACACATACACACACCACAAATTCTACATGATTCCACTTATATAAGGTATCTAAATTAATCAAACTCTTAGAAAACAGAATGGTAGTTGCTAGGGACTGTGGGGAGAGAGAAAAGGGGAGTTCAATGGGTATAGAGTTTCAGTTTTGCAAGATTAGTAAGTTCCAGAGATCTGTTACATAACAATGTGCATGTAATTAACACCAAAAAAAATGATTAAGATGATAAATTTGGTTATGTTTTTTGCCACCAAAAGAAAAGAAAAGGAACATGGAAAGGCACTACAACAGATAAAAACACTAAAAATATTCACTGCCCCTCTCTCACTGTGTGTGGGTAAAGGAAGCCAACTTGGCCACATGACTTCCTTTGGCCAATAAAATGTGAGTGGAAATTATTTATATGTATATAAGCAAAAGAAGCCATCACATGGTTCTTTTTCATCTCTCTTTTCTCTCTGCCTTGAGACCCAAATGTCCCAGGTAGGGGATGTTCCTTCTGGGACCCAGAATGAATAGGACAAGGCACATACCTGCAATCAATCCACCCATGACATACAACATAAGCAATGATAGGCTGAGATTGGGATTTTTAAGTTTGTATTCTACAGCATGCTTTAGTTTAAACTAACTGACTAAGGCATTTTGTTTTTTGGGGGTGTTGTTTTTGTTTTGTTTTTTAAATTTTTATTTACTTACTTGACAGAAAGAGCACAAGCAGGAGCAGCAGGCATTGGGAGAAGCAGGCTCCCTGCTGAGCAAGGAGCCCAATGTGGGGACTCTAGGATCTCTGGGATCACGACATGAGCCGAAGGCAGACACTTAACTGAGTGAGCCACCCAGGCGCCCCAGGCAGTTTGTTAATAAGGATTTGTTGATGGGATAAAAATCTCATCAATTCTTTGCTGATATGGAAATTGCCAAAACAGATACATAATTGATGCCTTTCCCCAATATTATATAACTCTTTAAGAAGTTTCCATTTACAATGAAGCTAGGAATTGGCAAGGCCCTAGTCGGGCCTTGACTTATGTTTAAGTCCAAATTAGCAAATCGACTTGTAGCAATTATTGGCAGTTATCAAATACCTTCACCTTCACTTCTTGGCTTTGATTCTTACTAGCTACATTTAGCTCTAGTCTTGCTTGCTAAAATTGTTAACCTAAGGTCAGCAAGGAAAGATGTAACCAGGAGTAAGATTTGAGAATCTATTTCCATCATTTATTGAGCTACAATAATTGGATTGTTGCTGGTTATGTTTATATGATGAATAATTGCTTTAAATCTTGTTTTAAAAATGTAAAATGCAAAATAAATAAATCATCTAAGATCCATAAAAACAGCAGGTTATCCTGTTAAGAAATGGAACATGTAGGGGCGCCTGGGTGGCTCAGTCCTTAAGCATCTGCCTTCGGCTCAGGGCATGATCCCAGCATTCTGGGATCGAGCCCCATATCGGGCTCCTCTACTGGGAGCCTGCTTCTTCCTCTCCCACTCCCCCTGCCTGTGTTCCCTCTCTTGCTGGCTGTCTCTATTGCTGTCAAATAAATAAATAAAATTTAAAAAAAAAATGGAACATGTAATCAGGTTAATTAAAAACCTTAGTGATGTAACTCCTCTGCCACGAAAGGATCTTTTCCTAATGTTTTTTAAATACATAAAAGAATGCAAATGCAAAAAAAAAATGAAACTGGACCACTTCCTTACAGCATACACAAAAATAAACTCAAAAATGGATTAATGACCTATAAAAACTATAAAATTCTTAGAAGAAAACATAGGCAGTAATTTCTTTGACATTGGTTATAGAAACATTTTCTTAGATATGTCTTCTAAGGCAAGGGAAACAAAAGAAAAACTATTGGGACTACATCAAAATAAAAAGCTTTTGCACAATGAAGGAAACCATCAACAAAACCAAAAAGCAACCCACTAAATGGGAGAAGGTATTTGCAAATGATATTATCTAATAAGGGGTTACTATCCAAAATATATAAGTAACTTGTACAACTCAACATCCAGAAAAACCAATCTGATTAAAAATGGGCAGAGGACCCGATTAGAAATTTTTCCAAAGACATACATACAAATGGCCAACAGAAAAATGAAAAAATGCTCAACATCACTATTAATCAGGAAAATACAAATTAAAACCACAATGAGACATCATTTTACTCTTGTCAGAATGGCTAAAATCAAACAGACAAGAAATAACAAGTGTTGGCACAGATGAAGAAAAAAGGAACACTACTGGGGGGAATGCAAATTGGTACAGCTACTGTGGAAAATAGTACAGAAGTTCCTCAAGAAATTAAAAATAGAATTACCATCTGATCCAAGAATTCCACTACTACTTACCCAAAGAAAACAAAAACAGTAATTCAAAAAGATATATGCACCCTATGTGTATTGCAGCATTATTTACAATAGCCAAGATATGGAATCAACCCAAGTGTCTATCCATAGATGAATGGATAAAGATGCCTTATACACACACACACAGAGGAACATTACTCAGCCATTAAAAACAAAGAAATCTTGCCATTTGCAACAACATGGATGGACCCAGAGGGCATTAATGTTAAATGACATGAATCAGATAAAGACAAATACCATATGATTTCACTCATATGTGAAATTTATGAAACATAACAAAGGAAAAAAAAGAGACGAAAATATAGATTCTTGGGGCGCCTGGGTGGCACAGCGGTTAAGCGTCTGCCTTCGGCTCAGAGCGTGATTCCGGCGTTGCGGGATCAAGCCCCACATCAGGCTCCTCCGCTATGAGCCTGCTTCTTCCTCTCCCACTCCCCCTGCTTGTGTTCCCTCTCTCTCGCTGGCTGTCTCTGTCGAATAAATAAATAAAATCTTTAAAAATATATATATAGATTCTTAAATACAGAGAATGAACTGATAGGTACGCTGGGTGAAATAGACAATATACACTTATCTTGATGAGCCCTGAGAAATGTATAGAATTGTTGAATCGTTATAGTGTACACCTGAAACTAATAACACTGTATGTTAATTATACTTTAATTAAAAAAAAAAAAAACCTTAATGGTACAACTCCTGTGCCATGAAAGAATCTTTTCCCAGTATTTTTTAAAGATTTTAATTTATTTGAGAGACAGAGGGAGGGAGGGAGAGAGACGGGGAGAGAGAGCCAGGAGAGGAAGAGGGAAAGAATCCTAATCAGACTCCTTGCTAAGCGTGGAGCCAATTTGGGGCTCAATCTCATGACTCTCAGATTATGACCTGAGCTGAAACCAAGAGTCTGACGCTAAACCAACTGAGCTACCCAGGGGCCCCTCCCAGTATTTTTAAATACATAAAAACATATTGTTGCCTCTATTATAATTTGAAATAAGTGATTAGTTAATATGAAAATTTTTAGGTTGCCCATTACTATTTTCTGTTTCTCGTAAAAAAAAAAAAACACCTATTTTCAAGCACGTATAATGGGGTTTGAGTATTTTAAAAAGTTAACAATTTGACTGCTTCCCAGCTTAAATCACATATTTGCATTTTCCAAATGAGAAATAGAGAGCAAAAAAAAAATACAATATAATACAACATCTTAGCCATATACAGGTAAAGCTTCACTGAATGTATCATTTCAACTGAGAAAATTAAGTAAGGAAAGTAATCATCTGATGCCCTAAATAAATGAATAAAGAGCATCTTTTAACCATACATACAAAAATAAGCTGTGTTACTTTAAGAAGGTCCTTTTCATTTTGGCCTTAGCAATAAAACCATGTTTCTAGGTACATTTTGACAATAACAAAGTGTTAAGGAACTCATCAGCAATCAAGTATACCTGTAGTCAGACTAATTTTGTCAGGACGCCTTGAGGGTTCACAAGAGAAAGTAAAGTTAAGAAAGGCAACACGGGGACAACTGGGCTGCTCAGCTGGTTAAGCATCCGCCTTTGGCGCCTTTGGCGCAAGTCACGATCCCAGACTCCTGGGATCCAGTCCCACATCAGGCTCCTTGCTCAGCAGGGAGCCTGCTTCTCCCTCTGCTTGCTGCTCCCCCTGGTTGTGCGCCATGCTATTTCTCTCTCTCTCCCTGACAAATAAGTAAATAAAATATTTTTTAAAAATACAACACATTCTATATATTATGCGGCAACTCCTGCTAAATAAGCTACTATAAAGAAGCAAAACGATTAAACTGCCAAAAATATTTGCATTCTTTGGTAAATTTAATTTTTAAGAAAGAATTTTGGGACCACTAGAAGGTAGATTAGTGATTTTCAAAGTGTTTTCTGAAATAGTACATGATAAATGTTTTGAGTTTTCAACATCAAAAGGTTATTTCTCAAACCACTTAGAATAACGTATACATTTACAGAGATTTTAGAAAAAGTTGTATTCAAACTCGGTTTTCATGTGATGAACAAAAAAACTAAAAGTCCTTGACACATTTTTATACAAAGTAAAATTCAAATAAAGTGCACAAATGCAACCTAGAAGGAAAAGAAAATTAGGTCTCAGAGGAAGGCACATGTACCTTGACAAGAAAATGAAAAAAATGGAATTGATCACATCTCCCTTTCAAATTCAGGTTTAGATCCAAATATCCTTTGGCTTTCATATCTGCTTCCTCATTCTATCCCCCACCTTGACCTATCTGCACAACTTTCTGAGTCTTAATTTGCATTTGTCCGCTGTATTTTGTATACCCTCGTAAAACATTTCAGTTGAGATACACATAGGTATAAATAGTGTGTATTTCATAAGTCTGCTTTCATCAGCTTGATACTAAAAAAATAATAAACCCCTAAAGTCAATTCACACATGGTATATATAGGAATAATATCATGTAGGGATAAGAACAAGGGCTCTGGAAGGTTCTAATCAGTTCTGCCAACTAAAGTTAATCTTGAGGGCTCTTTAATTCCTCCTTGCTAACCAGTAAACAAGGTAAATTAACTTAAAAATTCAAAACATTCAACACAGAGCCCAGCAGTTTGCTATGCCAGGCAATAAACAGTGGCTACTATATTAACATGTTTAATATGGTGCTGATCAAAATTATATGTACCAATCTGCTATTTGTAAGACTATCTGCAGTGTTCAGGTGACAGAAAGGGTGGGTGGGGGGCGCCTGGGTGGCACAGCGGTTAAGCGTCTGCCTTCGGCTCAGGGCGTGATCCCGGCGTTATGGGATCGAGCCCCACATCAGGCTCCTCTGCTATGAGCCTGCTTCTTCCTCTCCCACTCCCCCTGCTTGTGTTCC
>NC_048234.1:41559182-41562974 GCF_002007445.2 Ailuropoda melanoleuca
AAAAAAAAAAAAAAAAAAAAAAAAAGAAAGGGTGGGTGGGATAGGCAGCTGGCAAGTCCTGAAAAGTGAATGTTATCTGAGGCTATGCACAGAGAAGCCGAACCACACAGGTCCCACAGTGAAGAAGTGACCTCATGAACATAGTCTGAGTAGAGGGTACAAGGTGCAGAGGCTTGGAAATATCCTATGGCAGAGAGAAATTAGACCTGCTCACTTCCCTCCCCTCCTGGAATTCTACAAACAAAGAGAAGATAGTGCTAATATATAATTATACCCCAACAGCACTAAGCAATCTTGCGATGAGGGGCCAAAATAAGTTGGTAGATGACAGCTGTTCTCCCCACAGGCAGAGGAGACAGCACAGGGCAGGAACAAACAAGAGAGCAAGCAAGAGCTGACACTTGGTGTGAGGGTCTTAGATGCTAACACCTCCCCTGGGAGCAGTGGCAAAAAATAGACAATAAACGAACACAAATGTTGTCCTTAAACTCACAGCTGTTATTGCCTCTAACCTGTATACTGAGAAGGGAATAAGGGGAAACATGTCACTGGTCTCCCATCTTTCCATAAAGTAAACAGATTCAGTCAGCACAATTCACTCACGATGCATATAGAGATAAAGAACTACAAGTACTTTAGAGAAAAAAGAAAAAGAAAAGTAAAGGGGGATGGAACTATCTTCAGTCTAGAGTGTACTGATTACAAATGAAACTGGTTAACATCCTTAAATAAAGGTATATCCCAGACCTTTCCCCTCAAGATGGGAAAGCTAAATGAATGAATTTTTGGAGCTGCAGTTGGATTTCTTCATTAACTAAAGGACAAGTTAAAATCAATTCATCTAGTAATTTTGAAATACAACTGGGACGAGAAAAAAGTGAAATATAAAACAGTCTTTTCCCTTTCTCAAGTTCTTCATAATTTCTTGTATATTTTACCTCTGAAAAGTGGTAGACAACGAAGAATTAAAATTTAAACCCATGCAGTGTGTGAGCAACTTTCATGCAAGGTTTGTGAACGTTAAGTCTCTTTTGGGCCAAAAAGAACATACCTACAAATTTCATTTATCTATTATATTAATCTTCTTGGATAATCCAAAATAGATTACATTATTATTAATTAAAAAATGCAAAATCATCCACAATTATTTGTGCACATATGCCTTTATGGTTCTTAACTATATAACGTATTTTTTTAAAGGCTAAATATGTTAACACAGGAAAATAACCAGACTACCCAGCCCTCTGACTAAGCCATCTTGCTACCTAGTGACAGCAACAGTGATTGTTTCCTTCACGAACTCAGCTCTGTTATGAATATTTCTACCACTTGTTCTTTCACATTTCCACTGTTGAAAATTTTTACTGAAGCGCCCCTTCAAGAGTTGAAAGGGTGTCAAAGCACGGTTTTATAACTTTGTAGTTCTTTAATAATAATGCCACTAGTAACAAAGTGTATATCAATTTCCTCAGGGCTCAAAACACATGGAGTTTCAACATCTTTGCTACTGCATGTAAACTTGTTTCAATTTATAGATACAGTATGTACCAATACAGGCACTTATCCACTGATTTACTTGTTTTATTTTTAGGCAATTGCTTACTGACATAGCCATTTAACAAATAGAACCTGAATATTAATTTTATATTAGCACAATTCACTCATAACAGAAATATTTACCGAGCACTTTTATTCAGCATTTAGAGTGTGCGGTATTAAAGTTGAGAAATCTTCCACAGAAAAATGATCCCCGCCCTCTAGGAGCTTACAGTCTACAGAGAACTGTACGTCAGCAGAGACGCACTTCGAATATATGCTTCAGAATCAGGAGCCACAGAAACTCGACCATAGTCGCAGCTCTCCTGCTACCTAGCTGTGTGACCTTGGGGAGGTCCCCTCACCAATCCCTCTAGGGCTTAGTTGGCTAATCCGTAAAGTGCAGACTTGAACCAGAACCAGGTAGTCACATCTTTCCCAGCTCTGAAAAGTCTGACAGCGCGAGCAATTCGAGGTTAACGACAACAGCGTCCCAGTCTACTGTGTACTCTCAGCAACTAGCATAGTACTCCGGATGAATGAGAGGCAGAGAAGGCCCCACTTCTGCTGCAGAAGTCCTCCTATGTCCCTTCTCGCTCTTCGGTCATCTCTGCACGGCAGCTTCAGTAGGGCCAGGGTATCCGCACTGATGGAGCACAATCTACGCAAACCCCTGCCTTCCTGCACCCAGAGAACAGCTGAAGGCCCGCAGCCCCTCCAATCCCTCTCCGGCCAGACAGGACTCAGTGGTCAACCGAGCGTCCGTACAGCGAACGACCTGCCTCCTCCGCGACCCCAGACTGAGCGGTCGCTCACTGCACCTGCTGTCGAGTCGCCTCGGGTCAGCCAGCCTCCCCTCCGCTAGCGTCACGTGACCGCCACCCCGCCTCCCCCGCCCCCTCCGGGACGCGATTTTTGGCGCGCGGCAGTGACGTCAGCGTCCTGTCACCCGCCCTCCCCCGCCCCGCGGCCGGAGCGACCTCACGTTTTAAACTCGGCCCCGCCCCACCCGCCGCGTCCGCGGGCGCTGCCGGCTCCCGGGCCGCGCCGTTAACGGGCCCTGGCTGCCCCGCCCGCACCGCTCACCTTGAGGTGGCCGCTGTCTGGGCTGCTCGCTTCCTCCTCGTCCTCACCTCCGGAGGCAGCGGCGGAGGCGGCGGGCGGGGGCGCGCCCCGGCCTCGGAGCCCCGGGTGCTCGGCGGCGGCGGCGGCGGGCAAGGCGGCCGAGGCGGCGCCCCCCGCGGCCCCGGGGCTGAGCGTCACGTTGTGCGCGTTCTCGCCCCAGCGCCACGGATACACCATGAAGTCGCTGAAGCCGGGGCTGGTGGGGATGAGCGGCGGCGGCGGCTCCGGCTCCCCCCCGCCGCCGCATGTGGGCTTGAGCGGGGGCGTCCTGATGACCGACACCAGCACCCGCTTTGGGGAGTCGTGGCAGAAGATGACGGGCGGCGGCTGCGGCGGGTTGTCCGCCATCGGCGCCTCCATGCCCCGGATCATCGCCCGGCCCCGATCCGCAGCTCCGGCAGCCGCACTCCCTGAGCCGCGGTCTGTCCCCTCGCTCCGCTCGCCCGCGCTGCTCCCGAGTCGCCGGCTCTCAGTCCCGCCGGCTCATGGCTGGCGGACGTTTCCCGGAATCCTCTTGCGCTGCGGCCAGCGAGGGAGCGGAGCGGCTCGGCCGGCGCTCAGCGGCCAGCGCCAGACCCCAACCCTAGGTCAGGCCCGCCCTCCGCTCTTTGTACTCCCCAACGCAGGCTGCAGCAGCGGGAAGCTGCGGGCGGCCTGCCTTTCGGTGACAGGAAAGCAGGACGTGCCGTGCCGAGCCCCCGAAAATAACAACCTGCCGCCTGGGTCACTGCTCCGGCTTTTCCCGCGTTACATTTCGCGCCTGGGCGGAACCAATCACCGCGAGGCCCCTGCCCGCTGGCCGCAGCGGCGAGTGACAGGTCGCGCGAGCCAATGGCCGGGCCCGGACTTCTTTCTAGCGGAGAGAGGCGGAGCCGAGCCTGCGCGCGGGTCCTTTCTGCCACGCCATTGGTCACCGCTCTTCTATTTTTTTCTGCCTCGAGGGCCAACTGCGTTCGAAACTCCGGGGGAGCGCGCGACAACGGCACTCGCCCAGACACACCCGCCAGGAGCCCCGCCCCCGCCGTCCCTCTGCGCGGGTTGTCAGGGTCGGGGGCGAGGGCAGGGGCGGGAGGCGAGAGAGTTAATGATTGGAGGGGCGTCGGCGAGGGGGCGAGGCCGGGGGCGGGGGGC
>NC_048234.1:41563337-41612521 GCF_002007445.2 Ailuropoda melanoleuca
CGGGGGCGCGCCCGCTGGCCCCGCCCGTCAGCCCCGCCCTCCTGTGGCTGTTGGGCCGCGATTCCCGCGCGCCCGGAGTTTAAAGGGCTTGGGCCCCCGCCGCCCGCCCCGCTCCCGGCTCCCGCCACCTGTTCTGCGGGACCCAGGCCTTCCTGTGGCACGTGTCTAGTAGACGCCCAAAGGTGCCTAGTTCCCTAACCGGCTCTGTCTGCTTCACTGACTGTGTCCGCGCCCCCCAACTTCCTCCCCACCCCAGGCTGAGTGGGCATCAGCCCTGGCCTTCGCCCTCCCGGGCCTTGGTTTCCCCTCTATAGATGGCGTGAAGAAGCGGTCTCTGAAGTCCCCATGTGCTGCTCACAGTGCGGAGGGGACACGAACGCAGGCATGTGTCTGCTCTCACACCCGAGACCGACACCCCGAGGATCCCTGCCCCCTTCAGGGGCTGTTTTCACGCCATCCCGGAGGCTGCCTTTATTCCCGCGTCTGGACGGGCTGGCGTGGAGCTCCGGGCGCCCGGGAGTTTTCTGGTCATTCCGGACTCCTCTGTGGGCCCGCGCTCGCTCAGGGATTCCACCCCGCACCAGAAGGATGCTGGACGACCGGGTCAGTCTGACACCCACAGAGCGCCAGTCGGGGCTCAGAAGCACCACGCAGCAAAGAATGGGTTAGAATGGAATGTCCAGCCTCATATTCACCGGAATGTGAAAGAAGTGACTGTGTCTGTTTTGTTCTTTGATGCATGGCCTAACTCATGGTAAGCCTTCAATAAATATTTGTTGAATGAATGAATATCCAGTAGTTAGGGTTACAATTGGTAATTTAATTGGAATATGCCTATATAACAGATGGCTGAGTAGTGTGTGTGAGAGAGACACAAATGCACAGCTATGGCTAAATTAATTGAGCCGCAACTGTTTAAAAACAAATTTAACCTATATGAACAACCTCTAAGATACATTTCAAGTGATAAAAAAGAAAACATGGAATTGTATAATACGTGCAAAAAAAAAAGGTGGGGAAAGAATATAAATTCTTGCTTTTAGATATACAAAATATCTGTAGCAAGGTACACAAGAAACTGATACACCAGTTGACTCCAAGAAGGGATATTATGTGACTAAGAAAAAGAAGTGAAAAGATTTCAAAAGATTCATGTACCTCTTTGTATCTTTTGCACTTTGAACCAAGTGAAAGTATCTTTTCAATAAATAAAATTGTATATAGCTACCATTTCCTGGAGGCCTACTATAATAGCATGTCTACTGATAAACATATACAATGATATGGATGGGTGATTTACTTACATTCTACTACTCTCAACAATTCTGTGATGTAGATATTACTATTCCCATTTTACAGGTGAGGAAATTTGTCCAAGGTCACATAACTCAATAACTGAAATATAGAGGCCAGGTTTTCTGGCCTCTGAAAACTATACATCTTTGAGTCTGCTGAACAAAAGCAAGAAGGTGCTGAAAAATGGGCCCCCACATTTCTGAGAACTGTTTCTCGTATTTAAAACCTTCAAATTTTAGGAGTTAAATCCAATTTGATATTTTAATAGTTGATGTGGAAAGCTGAAAGTTCATTTCTCATTCATTTAATTAAATTTTGCCTTTACAATTTAATGCCAAATGACTGTACCATGTACTTTTGGAAGGAAAATATAACACATCCTTTTTATACTTGAAAAATAATAAAAAGAGTGATATATCCATCATAGACACTCAAATTATGGGTTGAGTAAGAGCCTACAGGTGAAGCATCAACCAATAGTTACTGTTTAACATGCCCCAGCGAGCAAGATAAATTATTCAGAACCAAGACACTGACTTTCTGTTTCTAAAAACTGCTCTTCATCAACAGTAACCTGGCAACTCCATTTGCTCTCTGCCACAAGAGAATGAAAGACATGCCAGGAATGTGTGAAGTGAACAGAGGGTAATTCCAGGAACAGAGCTGAGATCATGCAAGATTTGCTTGTTTGGCTCCCTTTTCGTGCACCTAGGAAGCTGAAGTGTGTGGATCATATTCTTGATGTCTTTGTCCTGCCCCAGACATAGCCAACATTCCCAGTGTATATTAACTCTGAAGAACACTAAAACTCATTTCAGGATACTATATTATTACAGTAATCTTTCC
Organism: Ailuropoda melanoleuca; assembly: GCF_002007445.2. NCBI lineage: Eukaryota > Metazoa > Chordata > Mammalia > Carnivora > Ursidae > Ailuropoda > Ailuropoda melanoleuca. The sequence goes on from NC_048234.1 coordinate 41,565,480, forward strand.
AATTGTTAGAAATGTAGGCCTCTTCTGATAGAGATACTGTTTTTAAAAATTCATCTGAGTAAATTTGAAAGATCTTATGGGCTTTATTCAGTGATTCATGAATCCGGACAGCATCCCATCTAGCAGATAGAAAGGAATTCTGAAGAGCTGTACGAAATGAAAGACTTTTATAGGTAGAAGGGGAAGTTATTAGCCAAAAGTGGATTATTTGCAACAAGGTCACCTCCTTGAGGGAACTGCAGGGGTCTATCAAGAGGGTTATCTCACTGGAGCTGACCAGGTAATTATAGATTGACTGGTTTAAGGTTCCCCTCCTAGGAGAGGCTGAAACTGGAATTAAGTCAGTTTGGTGGCGTGGGGCTTGGCACCCATTTGGGGCCTGTGGTCTCCTAACAATAGCCCCATTTTAATCAGGCTTTCAGCCTAACGGAGAGACGTGATCAAAATTTAAGGCATTAGTACCACTCCCAGCTACCACTCTGAGGTTCTTGCAATTTTTGCCAATCCTCTGTGGTAGTCGTAGGTCATGATGTCTTTTTGCTGAATCACTGTGGTATTCATGCATCACAACTTCACGTTCACGTTGGTTAAGTTGGTCCTTCTCTTTATTCCATTCATTTTCTGGAGATCCAGTCTCAGGGAGATTATTTGCTTGGTAATTTGCAGCTGTGAACACGCATTAACGCTTTTGAGAGAATATAGCACACAAGGAGACTACTCTGATTATTATGAACAGGATAATTCCCGATGTCTGGATTGCACCTCAAAGCCATGGTCTCCAAGGCCCAAATCAATCAAATAAGTCAAAGAGGGGTGCCTGGGTGGCTCAGTTGGTTAAGCATCTGACTCGTGGTTTTGGCTCAGGTCCTGATCTCAGGGTTGTGAGATTAAGCCCCATATGGTGCTCTACACTCAGCTCAGAGTCCTCCTTCTGCCTCCCCCTCTGCCCCTCCACCTGCTCATGTGCTCTCGCTCTCTCAAAAAAAAAAAAAAAAAAAAAAAAGGTCAAAGAAAGATGCCACTGAAGGAGTCACTTTCTCAAGCCAATTGACCTGTTCAGTGATCTCATGCAGCTGAATCTCAATTCCCCTGGAGTGTCAATTCAAGTGCGGCAAGTGGTATTTACCCACAGCACAAATACCTCCTCATTTAGCTAAAAGATAATCAAGGGCTATCTTATTATCAACAACATCTTTGGGGGGAAAAAAACAAATGAAACAAAAAACCTTGGCCAGAGAGTAAAAGGGTTTTATTGGGCAGCTATTGCTTTTACAGTGGATTCTGAAATATTTTTAAGAGTTAAGGAGAGGTCCCTGATCATAGCCTCATTTGTACTCACTCCTAGCCAGGAAAGTAAGCGAAATCTTGCCAAAATAAGCAAATCCTGAATTGTGAATGCCTCCTGGCAGGTCTTTTCTAACTTGACAATGTAAATTTAAGAGAACTGACCAATGAGATGTCCCAGTTTGTTTGTGAACATTTAGAGGAAAAGTTAGACAATCTAAGACACATTGCACCCACCATGGAAGCATTCATAGACTCATACCCACCACAGACAAAGACAAACCCTGTTAGGGCCCAAACCATTCCCACCAAGGTGGGACTGTTAATGGAATCATTCATGGGAATTGTTGCATTTGCCCATTCAAGCCAAGGGGTCCCTTATGTTTTCAGTGAATTTGAGAAGTAAATCTCCTAGCTTGAAATAAAAAGTTGTTCTGGGGGTGCCTGGGTGGCTCAGTTGGTTAAGTGTCTGCCTTCAGCTCAGGTCATAATTTCTGGGTCCTGGGATCGAGCCCAGAGTCGGGTTCCCTGCTCAGTGGGGAGTCTGCCTCTCCCTCTGCACTCCCCTCCCCAGCTTGCGCTCCTCTCTCTCTCTCTCTCTCTCACTCTCATACTCTCTCTCAAAGAAATAAAATCTTTTTTAAAAAGTTGTTCTAGGGGCGCCTGGGTGGCACAGTGGTTGGGCGTCTGCCTTCGGCTCAGGGCGTGATCCTGGCGTTATGGGATCGAGCCCCACATCAGGCTCCTCCGCTGTGAGCCTGCTTCTTCCTCTCCCACTCCCCCTGCTTGCGTCCCTCTCTCGCTGGCTGTCTCTATCTCTGTCAAATAAATAAATAAAATCTGAAAAAAAAAAAAAGTTGTTCTAAATTCATTGCCAAGGGGCGCCTGGGTGGCACAGCGGTTAAGTGTCTGCCTTCGGCTTAGGGCGTGATCCCGGCGTTATGGGATTGAGCCCCACATCAGGCTCCTCTGCTATAAGCCTGCTTCTTCCTCTCCCACTCCCCCTGCTTGTGTTCCCTCTCTCACTGGCTGTCTCTATCTCTGTCAAATAAATAAATAAAATCTTTTAAAAAATAAATAAATAAATTCATTGCCAAGATGGGTGCTGACAGATCTTTTCACAAGGGCACATCTGATTTAGATGATCATAAGAACATGGGGGTGCAAATGTACTATGATTTACAAAGATATTTGTGTCTAATTGGGCAAGTACAGGGGCGCCTGGGTGGCTCAGTCAGTTAAACATCCAGCTCTTGATTTCAGCTCAGGTCATAATCTCAGGATCGTGAGATCAAGCCCTAGCAGGGCCCCATGCATGGAGCCTGCTTAAGATTCTCTCTCTCCCTCGCCCTCTGCCCCTGCCCCTCCTCTCTGTCTTTCTCTGTCTCTCTAAAAAAACAAATAAAAATAATTGGGCAAGTACAGTTATAATCAGAGAAAGGTAAAAACAAGGTACTAGATATTCTAGCTACAGAAGTCAGACTCTGTAAGTGATTGTAGTTTATGGTAAGGTTGGGAATAGATGAAAAATTGGTCACAGGAAGGACAAAGGCATTTTTTTTATATTATTTTATTATATTATGTTAATCACCATACAGTACATCCCCAGATTCCGATGTAAAGTTTGATGCTTCATTAGTTGCGTATAACACCCAGTGCACCATGCAATACGTGCCCTCCTTACTACCCATCACCAGTCTATCCCATTCCCCCACCCCCNTGTTTCTCGTGTATTGAGTTTGAGAAGTTCTTTGTAGATCTTGGATACCAGTCCTTTATCTGTGGTGTCCTTTGCAAATATATTCTCCCATTCCGTGGGCTGTCTCTTAGTTTTTTTGACTGTTTCCTTGGCTGTGCAGAAGCTCTTTATCCTGATAAAGTCCCATAAGTTCATTTTATCTTTTATTTCTCTTGCCTTTGGAGATGTGTCGTGAAAAAGGTTGCTCTGGCCGATGTCATAGAAGTTGTTGCCTATGTTCTCCTCTAGAATTTTGATGGATTCCTGTCTCACATTGAGGTCTTTCATCCATTTGGAGTTTATTTTTGTGTATGGTGTGAGAGAGTGGTCAAGTTTCATTCTTTTGCATGTAGCTGTCCAATTTTCCCAGCACCATTTATTGAAGAGACTGTCTTTTTTCCACCGGATGTTTTTTCCTGCTTTATCAAAGATTAGTTGCCCAAAGAGCCGAGGGTCCATTTCTGGGTTCTCTATTCTGTTCCATTGGTCGATGTGTCTGTTTTTGTGCCAGTACCATGCTGTCTTTGTGATCACAGCTTTGTAGTACAGCTCGAAATCCGGCATTGTGATGCCCCCAGCTTTGTTTTTCCTTTTCAACAGTTCCTTGGAGATTCGGGGCCTTTTCTGGTTCCATACAAATTTAAGGACTATTTGTTCCAGTTCTTTGAAAAATGTCCTCGGTATTTTGATCGGGATAGCATTGAAAGTGTAGATTGCTCTGGGTAGTATGGACATTTTAACTATGTTAATTCTTCCAATCCATGAGCATGGAATATTTTTCCATCTTTTTATGTCTTCCTCAATATCTTTCAAAAGTGATCTATAGTTTCTAGCATATAGGTCCTTTACGTCTCTGGTTAAGTTAATTCCAAGGTAACGTATGGTTTTTGGTGTTATTGTAAATGGGATGGATTCCCTAATTTCTCTTTCTTCAGTCTCGTTATTCGTGTATAGAAATGCAACTGATTTCTGGGCATTGATGACAAAGGCATTTTTAATATCATGGACTGATGGGAGTTTTTGATGACAAATCCAGCAGTCAGGTTGCTCCCATTAGCAATGGCCTGATACAAATGGCAGTGTTATCTTTCCAGGCCAGTGCCAGAGTAAAGGGCAAAAAAAATTAAATAAATAAGAAAAGGTTTCATTTCAGGTAAAGTATGAAATCTTCATCCAGGGTCTTGGATGGAAGCAGTCTACCTCAGCATCAGCTATTTCTCTTCTTAGTCACTTTGATTTGGAGGGTCTCCAGGGTTTGCACAGAGCCTGAGGTCAGGTGGAGCCTTCTTTAGTTGGGAAATATGATCAAGAGTTCTTGGTGGGGTCTTTTCCATGAGTCTCACTTTTGCGACAGCGTCACGGTCATCATAACTGTCTGTAAATGACAAAAGACTTAAAAATGACCATGATTAAGGGTTTGGTGAGCGTTCATGATAATGGAACTGGCAAGGAAATTTGGTTATTTCTGTAATATGCCATATATATTAATACATGTGGTATATATGTAGCTGACAACATTATATCGGAACATACTAGATTTCTAGGAATTTTGTACAATTTCCAGAACACTTACAATGTATACCTACACAAATACAACATAAAGAAGGCTTAGTATTACTTCTTACCTGGCAATGCCTTCCCATGTATTTTAACATATCAGATAAGCCTAATTGGTCTAACATCTGTCTTTTCATCAGGAGAGCGAACACATTTTTTTGAGATGTCCCAGTGACTCTCGGGAAAATTCCAAAGTTTCATTCAAGGTCAAAAAAACTTCATTTAGAGTTTGAATTTGGCGAAGTTTATCAAAAATATCAAAAAGGTTTTAAAACTCTTGATTAGATATGATGGTAAGTCACTGTGAAACAAACTTAGTTATCCATTTAACCAAAGTGACAATAGAAAATGTTAAAGAAAGATTGGGCTTACTTAAATCATAAAAGACCTGGTGATAGGGATAATATGAACACAGTGAATTATTTTGGTAAGACAAAACCTTTGCTGTCGGGGCAGATTACTTTAAATGTAAAGAGAAACCTTTCACAATATTTTATCAAGAGTGACCCAATGGTCCAAGAAAACTTTGTTCTTTTAACGTTAAGGAAGCCAAATTCTAATTTTGTACCAGTTTACATCTGATATTAAAATTCATTCATTTTTTTTAAAAAACTTAAATTCGTTCCAACTTTACCCAATTGACCACAAATAAAATTTCTTTCCATAGATTCCTTTTCCACAAACCTTCTACAACTTTTCAAATATCCCTTCAGATTTTCTCCTATGTTTTTTTTTTCTTTTTCATTATGGAATAATGAATCATTTTCCTTTCCTTACCTACCTTTTATAAATAGTTGTTTGCTTTTACCCTTATTATTTCTAACTAGCTTAATTACATATATTGATTAGAGTTCTCTGTCAGGTCTTGGTTACCTGGCTGGCTCAGTCAGTAGAGCATGCAACTCTTGATCTCAGGGTTATAAGTTTGATTCCTATGTTGGGGGGGGAGATTATTTTTTAAAAATAAATATTAAAAAATCTTAAAAGAATTTTCAACCATTAGGATTCAACCATAGGAATCCTTAATTCCTAGTAAAAACTAAGAAGTAAGCAATTGTGTACTGTCCTTACATTAGCATTCTAATGGTAGATTGGCAAATTTATAAATTTATAAATAAATTTTACAATTTCTAGAAGGATATTCTTCCTCAGAGTAATATTTCCAATGTGGCACAAAGCATGTTTACTAATAGACCCAAATACCTTACTTCTTTTGCAAAAGGAAACCAAAAATGGATACAACTATGTTCATTGATTAATATTTCAGTATTTTATTTTATTTGAAAATGATTTGGATATTTAAGGAATATTAATCATTTAGCTTATTTCAGGATAACTTTAAGGTTTCAAGTAACCAAAACAATTTTGGAAACTATTTAAGGAGACATACCATAAAACATCATTATTGCTGAAGAGTTCATCTGGAAACACTTATCCCACTACTCTATTTAAATCCTTTTTTCTTAATAATTATGTTTAGACCACCCATGAAAAGTTAAGTCAGCCATCACCCCAAGCTATTTTTCTTGCTGACAAATTTTTAAAGAGACAACATGAACTTAATTGGCCTTTACTAAACCTAGGTAGAATAAAAGTATTATGTTTAATGCTGATTACTCTAAAGACATGCCTGTTTTAATTAAACCAACAAACTTAAAACTATTTTTATTTACTAATAATTAAACCTAGATTACACAAAGTTGAAAAACATTTGAGTTACTTTCCTTATTTCTCAGAGTTTGGGGAATCCTTAATTTTCTTTAAGCCAATTAAATAGAGTTCTTTAACAAATTAATTTTGGCTATACCATCTGTAGGTAGAAAAATACCACACATCTACAACACATGTATATATATATACACACGTATATATACATAAACATGCATACGGACACAAACTGAGACTTTTGAAGTAGCTACCATTCTAAAAATTTTAGCCATGAATCAGATACAATAATACAAAACTTACTAATTACAAAAGAAGTTGGATCCAAATTGTTTTTGGCAGATGGAGTAAGTTAACGTTACCTGCTCAGATGGCTAAAGCTTTTTACTAATATTTGTGGAGAAGACCCTTAAGATTTTTTATTTGCCTAAGTTTCAAATAACATTCCCAGCCCCCTTTGTTTTTCTTCTGATAAGAATTACCTCCTTAAAGTTTGTATTTCAAAGAGATGACCCAGAAATGGTCCTGAAGAAGAAGACCAGGTAGAACATTTACATTTCAAAACAACTGGGAAAGAAAGCAAGTTCCTCAGAGAAGGACTTTTGTTTCCTAAGGCCAGAAATTTTACAGTACTTACAGGTTTGTTTGTTATTGGCGGGCTTTTTCTTTGTTTTGTTCTTTTTGTTTTGTTTTTAGATAAATAGGGAAGTTTGGGGATTGGTAAAAAGGATAGGTAGAATTTGAACTGTTCCTGGAGTTGTATTTGTAGTTTTACAAAGATTTTTAAAAATAAAAATGCTAGTTTTTAATTCCTCAAGAGATTGGGTTGCAATTTTTTTTTTAAGATTTTATTTATTCATTCGACAGAGATAGAGACAGCCAGCGAGAGAGAGAACACAAGCAGGGGGAGTGGGAGAGGAAGAAGCAGGCTCATAGCAGAGGAGCCTGATGTGGGGCTCGATCCCATAATGCCGGGATCACGCCCTGAGCCGAAGGCAGACGCTTAACCGCTGCGCCACCCATGCGCCCCTGGGTTGCAATTTAAATTATGTTATGGGTTGATCTACCCATCCAACTGCATTATCCTTACTTTACTTCTTTATATCATTGAGATTTTTATCTAAGATGGGAATGAAAAGGATTCGTGGATTTTGTGTTCTAGATTTAGAGCTGTGTGTCTTTGGAATGTTTTAATAAATCCTTTCACAAAAGCTTCAGAAGTTCTTTTGTTTTCTCTTCTTTCCCTCTATGTACATTTAGCCTAGTGAAGGCCAAAAAGAAAGGGTCCTATCAGTCTCTTCCAATTCAGGCGATTTCTGCCCACAAATCTACTTTGAAAAAAATCCTTTCCACTATCTTGTCAGTTTCCAGTTGGGACAAGCAGTAAAGGAAGGCACAATGTAAAAATTTATTTTCCTCTCTACTGGGCACTGCAGACAGAGATTCAGGAGAGCTGACTCTGGTAAGTATGTTTTTTGTTTTCATTTAAATTCCAATTAGTTAATATACAGTGTCATATGAGTTTCAGGTGTACAATATAGTGATTCAGCACTTCCGTACATCACCTGCTGCCCATCACAGCACGTGCCCTCCTTCATCCCCATCACCTATTTTGCCCATCCTCACACCCACCTTTCCTATAGTAACCATCAGTTTGTGCTCTATAGTTAAGAGTCTGTTTCTTGGTTTGCCTCTCTCTCTTTCTTTTGTTTCCCCTTTGCTCATTTGTTTTGTTTCTTAAGACCCAAATGAGTGAAATCAGATGGCATTTGTTTTTCTTTAACTGACTTATTTTGCTTAGCATCATACTCTCTAGCTCCATCCATGTCATTGCAAACGGCAAGAGATCATTCTTAAAAAACAAAAACAAAAACAAAACAAAACAAAATATATATATATATATATATAATTTATTTGAAAGAGAGAGAGTGGGGGGCAGAGGGATAGGGAAAAGCAGACTTGTGGCAAAGTAAGGAGCCCGAGGCAGGGCTCAATACCAGAACCCTGGGATCATTAACTGAGCTGAAGGCAGATGTTCAACTGACTGAGCCACCCAGGTGCCCCAAAATCATTCTTTTTTATGTCTGAGTAATATTTCATTATATATATATATTTACCACATCTTTATCCATTCATCAATTGATGAACACTTGCTCTGTTACCATAATTTGGCTATTTTAAACAATGCAGCTATAAACATCAGGGTATGTGCATCCCTTTGAATTGGTATTTTTGTATTCTTTGGGTAAATACCTAATAGTGAAATTGCCGAATCATAGGATAGTTGTATTTTTAACTTTTTGAGAAAACTCCATACTATTTTTCAGAGTGGCTGCACCACTTTGCCTTCCCACCAACAGTGCAAGAAAGTTCCCCTTTCTCCTCATCCTCACCAACATCTGTTCTTTCTTGTGTTTTTTGTTTTAGCCATTCTGACAGGTGTGAGGTGGGATCTCACTGTGGTTTTGATTTGCATTTCCCTGATGATGAGTGACGCTGAGCATCTTTTCATGTGTCTATTTGCCATCACTACGTCTTTTTGTTTCCCTTGCCTCAGGAGACATATCTAGAAAGATGTAGCTATGGCCAATATCAGAGAAATTACTGCCTGTGCTTTCTTCTAGGGTTTTTATGGTCTTACATTTAGATCTTTAATCCACTTTTAGTTTATTTTTGTGTATGGTGAAAAAGAAAGGCACGGTTTCATTCTTTTGCATGTTGCTGTCCAGTTTTCCCAACACCGTCTGTTGAAGAGACAGTCTTTTTCCTTTTTTTTTTTTTTTAAGATTTTATTTTTTTAATTTGACAGAGAGAGAGACTGCCAGCGAGAGAGGGAACACAAGCAGGGGGAGTGGGAGAGGAGGAAGAAGGCTCCCAGTGGAGCAGGGAGCCCAATGCAGGGCTCAATCTCAGGACCCTGGGATCACATCCTGGGCCAAAGGCAGACGCTTAACGACTGAGCCACCCAGGCGCCCCGACAGTCTTTTTCCTATTGGATACTCATTCCTGCCTTGCTGAAGATCAGTTTATCATATAATTGTGGATTCATTTCTGAGTTTTCTATTCTGTTCCATTGATATATGTGTCTATTTTTGTGCCAGTACCATGCTGTTTTGATTACTACAGCTTTGTAATATAACTTGAAGACTAGAATTGTAATACTTCCAGCTTTGCTTTTCTTTTTCAAGATTGCTTTGGCTATTTGGGGTCTTTTGTGGTTCCATACAAATTTTAGTATTATTTGTTCTAGCACTGTGAAAAATGCTATTGGTATTTTGATTGGGATTGCACTGAATGTGTAGATTTCTTTGTGTAGGACAATATTTGTTCTCCAACCCATGAGCATGGAATGTCTTTCCATTGTTTTTGTGTCATCTTCAACTTCTTTCATCAGTGAAAGAGGTCTTTCATCTCTTTGGTTAGGTTTATTTGGGTTTATTCCTGGGTATCTTACTGGTTTTGGTGCAATATAAATGGGACTGATTCCTTAATTTCTCTTTTTGCTGCTTCATTGTTGGTGTATAGGAATACAACAGATTTCTGTACGTTGATTTTGTATCCTGTAACTTTACTGAACTCACTTATCAGTTCTGACAGTTTTTAGTAGAGTCTTTCAGGTCTTCTATACATAGTGTCATGTCATCTGTAAATAGTGAAAGTTTTACTTTTTCCTTGCCAGTTTGGATGTCTTTAGTTTCTTTTTGCTGTCTGATTGCTGTGGCTAGGACTTCTAGTACTGCGTTGAATAATAGTGGTGAGAGTGAACATCCCTGTTTTGTTCCTGACTCTGGAGGGAAAGCTTTCAGTTTTTCCCCATTTAGGATGATGTTCACTGTGGGTTTTTCATATATGGCCTTTATTTTATTGAGGTATGTTCCCTCTAAACCTACTTTGTTGAGGGTTTTTATCTTGAATAGATGCTGTACTTTGTCAAATGCTTTTCTTGCATGTATTGAAATGATTGTATGGATCTTATCCTTTATTCTGTTAATGTGATGTATCATACTGATTAATTTGTGAATATTGAACCATACTCACAATCCAGGAATAAATCCCACTTGATCGTGGTGAATGATTTTTTTAATGTATTGTTGGATTTGGGTTGCTGGTATTTTGTTGAGGATTTTTGTGTCTATGTTCATCAGAGATATTGGCCTGTACTTCTCTTTTTTTGTGGTATCTTTATCTGGTTTTGGTATCAGGGTAATGCTGGTCTCATGGAACGAATCTGGAAGTTTTCCTTCCTTTTCTATTTTTTGGAATAGTTTAAAAAGAAGAGGTATTAACTCTTCTTTAAATGTATGGTAGAATTTGTATTTTGAGAGTTTTTTGATTAGTGACTCAATTTCTTTGCTGGTTATTGGTCTGTTCAGATTTTCTATTTCTTCCTGTTTCAATTTTGGTAATTTATATGTTCCTAGGAATTTACCCATTTCTTCTAGATTGTCCAATTTTTTGGCATATATTTTTTCATATGAATCTCTTATAATCGTTTGTATTTTTGTGGTGTTTGTTGCTATTTCTCCTCTCATTTGTGATTTTATTTATTTGGATCCTTTCTCTTTTCTTTTTGATAAACGTGGCTAGAGGTTTATCAATTTTATTGATCTTTTCAAAGAACCAGCTCCTGGTTTCAATTAAACAGTTCTGTTCTTTTTTTAGTTTCCATATCATTTATTTCTGCTCTAATCTTTTTTGCTTCTTGAGGTAAGCCTGTATTGCTACACAAATCCCTGTTAGAAATACTTTTGCTGCATCCCAAAGATTTTGGACCATTGTGTTTTCATTTTCACTTGTTTCCAAGTATTTTTTATTTCTTTTTTTATTTCCAGGTTGACCCATTCATTGTTTAGTAGCATATTATGTAGCCTTCATGTATTTGCAGGTTTTTTTGTGGGCAGAAAAGGTGAATGGCATGACTTTGATTTTCTCAAATTTGTTGAGCCCTGTTTTGTGACCTAATATGTGATCTATTCTGGAGGGAATTTTATAGGCGCTTGAAAAGAATGTGCATTCTACTAATTTTGGATGAAATGCTCTGAATATATCTGTTAAGTCCATCCAGTCCAGTGTATCATTCAAAGCTACTGATTTTCTGTTTAGATGATCTGTCCATTGATGTGAGTGGGGTATTAAAGTCCCCTACTATTATTGTGTTATTATCAATTAGTTCCTTTATGTTTGTTATTAACTGTTTTATGTATTTGGGTGTTCCCATGTTGGGTGAATGAATATTTACAATTATTATATCTTTTTGTTGGATTGTTTCCTTTATTATTATATAGTGTCCACCTTTGTCTCTTGTTAGAGTCTTTGTTTTCAAGATTAGTTTGTTGGATATAAGTATTGCTACTCTGACTTTTCTTTGAAATCCATTTGCATGATAAATGTTTCTCCATCCCCTCAGTCTCAATATACAGGTGTCTTAAGGTCTAAAATGAGTCTCTTATAGGCAACACATAGGTGGGTCCTGGTTTTTTATCCATTCTGATACACTATATCTTTTGATTGGAGCATTCAGTCCATTTCCACTCAAAGTAATTATTGATAAATATGCATTTATTGCCATTTTATGACTTATGGGTTTTTCTGGAGATATTCTCTGATCCTTTCTTATCTTTCTCTCTTTTATGATTTGCTGGTTTTCTTTAGTGATATATTTGGATTTCTTTCTTATTATTCTTTACATATTTACTGAGTTTCAGATTTGTGGTTACCTTTAGGTTTGTATATAACATCTTCTTCATATAGCAGTCTGTATTAAGTTGATGGTCATTTATTTGAACCCATTTTTTATTCCTGTCCTCCCCACATTTTAGGTATATGTTGATATATTTTATATCCTTTTATTTTTGTGAGTTCCTTGACTGATTTTTTTATAGAAATATTCATTTTTACTGGTTTTGTGTTTCCTACCCTCATATTGTCACTTTTGGTCTTTTTTTCCACTCACAGAGTGGAAAATCAGCCCTTTCAGGGCTCATTCTGTGGTGATGTTCCCCTTTAGTTTTTAATCAGTGAAACTCTTTATTTCTCCTTCTATTTTGAATGATAGCCTTGCTGTATAGAGTATTCTTGGCTGCAGGTTTTTCCCACTCACTAGTTTGAATATATCATGCCAGTCCATTCTGGTTTGGAGAGTTTCTGCTGAAAAATCTGTTGATAGCCTATGGGTTTTCCCTTATAAGTATCTGTCTTCTATTGTCTTGATGCTTTTAAGATTTCTTCCTCATTGCTATATTTTGCCAGCTTAATTATAATGTATCTTGGTGTGGATCTATTTTTGGTGATTTTGTTGGGGGTTCTCCATACCTCCTGGGTCTGGATATCTGTTTCTTTCCCCAGATTAGGGAAGTTTTCACCTATTAACTCTTCAGACAAGTTTTCTGCCTCTTTTTCTCTCTCTTATTCTTTGAAGACTCCTTTAATAGGAATGTTACTATGACAGAGTCCCTGAGTTCCCTAAATCTATTCTTGTTTTGCATAATTCTTTCTCTATTTTGTTCGGTTTCACTTCTTTCCATTACTTTGTCTCCTGGGACATTAATTCATTCCTCTTCCTCCAGCCTGCTGTTTATTGCATCAAGTGTGTTTCTAATCTCATTTATTGCACTCTTCATCTGTTTCTTTTTTAACTCTTTTATCTCTGTCATAAGGGTCTCACTGATTGTCTTCTATTCTTTTCTCAAGTGCAGTGAGTATCCTTATGATCATTGCTTTAAATTCTCCATCAGGCATGTTATTTATACTGTTTTGCTTAGATCTCTGGCTGTGGTCTTATCTCATTTTTGATTTGGGATAAATTCCTCTGTCTTCTCATTTTGTCTAAGTCTTTCTGTGTGTTAGAGAAGCCAGTCATATCTCCTGCTTCTGAAAGTAATGGCCTTATGAAGAAGTGGTCAGGGCCTAGCACATCAGGGAATGTCTCCAGTGTGTGCTGCATGCACTCTGGCTGCTGTGTTCTGGCTATTCTATCCTTCAGGGTGGTTGTGTGGAAACTCCTTGCCTTCTGTGGGCAGTGTTTAGTCCCTGGCCTGAATATTAAAAGTTTTAACTAGTTGTCTTCTGGTCTCTTTGTGAAATGAGGGAACCAAGACTATGCAAAACTTTCTGGTCAAGAGACACAGTAGGGGTAGGTTTTTGTGCTGGTCTTCTAGGGGAGGGGACCCACTGACCTGACACTGGGGTAAGCTTGACTGAGAAGGGCAGTTCCACTAGATTGCAGGGAGTGGGGCTCCTGTTTTGTCAGTCTTCAGGTTGATTTCTGAGTATTTAGGATGATTTGGTAGTTATCTAGTTGTGTTTGTAACACAAAGCAAGCCTAGGGTCCTCCTACTCTGCCACCATCTTCCACCCTCTCACTCTGGTAAGAATTTTTACCCTTGATTGGCTTCTGCCAGTTTTCTCAGGCTCTCATCTGCAGGCTCTGTTATCTATCAAAAATTGGCAAGTTTTCCATTAATTTTAATTTGAATTTCCTCTTGGCTGTTTAAAAGAATTTCATAGTAGTGTATCAGAAAATCCCTCAAGAGTACCATGAATCCTAGGGGGTGCCCTATGGGGTCCTCCTTCAAGGATAGATATGGAGGCATCTGTAGGGCCACTGACTTGGTGGACTTTTATGTCTCATAGTGTCTTCAGAGTGGAAAGACACCTCAGGATTACTAGAATAAGTACTTTAAAAGAATTACTAGAATACTAAAGTACTAAAAAGAATTACTAGAATAAGTACTTAAAAAAGGGGAGGAAGAAAGAGGGGAACTGTAGGAGTTAATGTTAGTCTTATAGTTTTATTTTAGGTACTTTATATATGTTTAATTTTTCATTAACCATTTGCAATGAAACTTTCAATAAAGCTATTTTGGCATTTTGAAGTCTTTTGGAGGCTTTGGCATGCCAATTAAAATAGGTGTCCCATTCTATTTGTTGATTTGGGAGCCCTTGCTTTGAAGCTCACTTCTTAAATGAATGATCTTGTCTAATTGAATCATTTCTCATACTGGCCATTGTAATTTTAGATTGAGGTCTGGCACTTTGGCAGCAAACTACAAACGGAGTTTAAGCCATATTTCTGTCCAGCCATATATTAGGCCCCCCAACCTGACAGTTACCAAGCCAAGTTCTCAGGACACAAATTTTAGTAAGATTTTGCCATTTTTGTAGATATCTACAGCTTCCAGGGTGACAGTTCTTAGATATAAAATAAGCAGTTGTGCTGGAAAGTGGCATGCTCAACTCTTTGGAACTAAGGGTCCCATTTCTTTAGCTAAGCCTTGGGTCTCTCAGAGCCAAATTAATGCCTAAGAGGAGCATGCCACTGAGTTGGGGATTGTGTGGTGTTTTACAGTGTATCTCACTGTATGGACATTTTCTTGAGGTTGGCAGGTGACCTAGTGTCAGTCTAACCCAATCTATGATCAAGTTATCTTAACACAGAAGTCTTTGAGTTAAGTGGTTAGCATTCTAACAGCTTTTAAGTCTTGACCCATGCCCACTAATTTTATTTACACAAAACAAGATAAACATGTGCATATTAACACATCAGCAGTAACCAAAGAGATGTTACTGTGAACTGACTAATAGAGGCCTTGAATGTATCACTAGCAATTGTCAACATGGAACTAGGGATTAAAGAAAGTACTGAACCAGGAAACCCAAACAAATGAGGACTGCAAACTGAACCACCAATAGTTCCTAGTGTGGAATCTGGGGAGTGAACCAAGAGCTGAAGGTTCCAATCAAATGGGGAACTATAGACTTGACCAAGGGCCAGAGACTCAGGTTCCAGGTGGAACCATCTGCCAGCTCAAGCTGACATGCTAAGCCCTGGACTGGAAAGCCAATTAGATTGTGAGCTTGGCAGGAAGAAAATGAAGTTCAGAAAGGAGAGGAATTTACTTATGACCCTCAGAAATGATAAGAAAGACAGAGAATTCAGGGGTGCCTGGTGGTGCAGTCAGTTAAGCATCTGACTCTTGGTTTCAGCACAGGTCATGATCTCATGGATCATGAGATGAGCCCAGAGTCAGGCTCCATGCTCAGCTTGGAGTCAGCTTGGGATTCTCTCTCTCCCTCTTCTTCTGCCCCTCCCCCCACTCATGCTGTCACATGCAGCTCTGTGTGTGTGTGTCTCTCTCTCTAAAATAAATAAATAAAATCTTTGAAAAAAAAAAGAAAGAGAATGCAAAGGGTTTGTGGGTATCAGTGCCTGTGTTTCTCATTGTCCCTAAAGCCAACAGAAGTTTCCCTCAGATCCCACCACTGCCACCAATATTGTTAAACAAACAAAATTCATCTGAGTAAATTTTAAAGACCTTATTGGCTTTATTCAGTGATTCATGAATCAGGCAGCATCCCATCTATCAGATAGAAGGGAGCTCCAAGGAATTGTACAAAATGAATTATAAGCAGAGGGGGGGAAGGACAAGAAAGTTGGTAGCCAAGAATGGATTCTTTGTGACAAGGTCATTTTCCTCTAGAAGACAGCAAGGGTCTATCAGAAAGATTACTCCACTTCTGCTAACCGGATAATTCCAGATTGGTTTAAAATTCCACTCCGGGGAGAGGTTGAAACTATAATTAAGTTAGGTATTAAGTTTCAGTTTGGTGATGTGGGACTTAGCACAAGTGACTCTATTTGAGGTCTTTTGTGTCTTTTTTAAAATGTATTTTAAAGTATCAAGATAAATTAAAACGTGAATAAAACAAAGCAAGATTTTTTTCACTTTGAAAACATATCAATAAGAGCATTTCTAGCTGCTTGATTGCTACAGAATCTTCTAGTTATTGTGGGAAAATGAGCATAATATAAATCCTTTTAAATGATGTCTTCACAGATAAAAGTGCAAATAAAATAACTTTGCAAATAGATGTAGAGGAAATAGGATAAAAATATCTGATCACTTGTTTTGAGGGTAACAGAAAGATATTTTACCATAAAAATTTTTCCAAAATAATTTCCACACTGTTCTGTTTGGCAACAGACAAAAACTTGAGTTCCAAAAAGTCCTCTTACAAAGACAAATCTAGGGAGGAAATGGTTTTCCACAATATTTTAAAGGGATTTTTAAGCTCTAATAACAGGAAAGTATCTGTACAAACCAGGTACATTTTTCATCCAAAAGAGCATACCCCAAAATGTTTATTAAGAACCTTGCCCACGAGAGTTTCATTAAGTGAAGAGTATGAGGAAACAATTTTTAGCATCAATATGCCCTATATACTGTCACAAATGCCCAGATACCTCCTAATAAGCAATGATGTATTCCTTTTTTTTTTTTTTTATGTTCTCTAAGTCACCACACAGTACATCATTAGTTTTGGATGTAGTGTTCCATGATTCTTTTTTTGCATATAACACCCAGTGCTCCATGCAATACGTGCCCTCCTTACTACCCATCACCGGGCTAACCCATTCCCCCACCCCCCTCCCCTCTAAAACCCTCAGATTATTTCCCAGAGTCCATAGTCTCTCATGGTTCATCTCTCCCTCTGATTTCTCCCCCTTCGTTTTTCCCTTCCTTCTCCTAATGTCCTCCGTGCTATTCCTTATGTTCCACAAATAAGTGAAACCATATGATAATTGTCTTTCTCTGCTTGACTTATTTCACTTAGCATAATCTCCTCCAGTTCATCCATGTTGATGCAAATGTTGGGTAATCATCCCTTCTCATGGCTGAGTAATATTACATTGTATATATGGATCACATCTTTACCCATTCATCTGTTGAAGGGCATCTCGGCTCCTTCCACAATTTGGCTATTGTGGATGTTGCTGCTATGAACGTTGGGGTGTATATGGCCCTTCTTTTCATTACATCTGTATCTTTGGGGTTAATACCTGGTAATGCAATTGCTGGGTCATAGGGTAGCTCTATTTTTAACTTTCCGAGGAACCTCCACACTGTTTTCCAAAGTGGCTGTACCAACTTGCATTCCCACCAACAGTGTAAGAGGGCTCGCCTTTCTCCACAACCTCTCCAACATTTGTTGTTTCTTGCCTTGTCAGTTTTTGCCTTTGTAACTGGTATAAGGTGGTATCTCATTGTGGTTTTGATTTGAATTTCCCTGATGGCTAATGATGTTGAACATTTTTTCATGTGTCTGTTAGCCATTTGTATGTCTTCATTGGAAAAGTGCCTGTACATGTCTTCTGTCCATTTTTTGACTTGATTACTTGTTTTTTGGGTGTTGAGTTTGAGAAGTTCTTTATAGATCGTGGATATCAGCCCTTTATCTGTAGTGTCATTTGCAAATATCTTCTCCCATTTCATGGGCTGCCTCTTTGTATTCCTAATATTCTTAGAAATTATTCTTGGTTTCAAATAGGAGATCTGATTTGAGTTGCAAGTAACAGTAAGCCTATCAGACCAGCTTAGGGAATGAAGAGAATTATTAAAAGGAAAGAGGGTGTCTAATGGACTCCAAAGTCTAATAGACTCTGGAGCCAGGACTCCAGAAACTGAAATTGGTCATCAGAACCTTTTGAAAACACATGGTTTCTGGCCTCAGTTCCCCTCATTATAGATGTGCTTCATTCTTTTCTTTCTGTAGATACACTTCTTTGCTTCCCCATATATATATGGTTAAATGTACATCATTGTAAACCAGCACGTGAGTTATTCATGCCATATTCAAGTCACCAACACAAAGAGACTGGCATTTGCAAATCTCAATTTCAAATTACTAGAAGGCCGGATTGGGCCAGGAGATCCAATCAGCAGACACAAGTCACTGGTAAAAAGATGGACTGGGTCTCTATGATCTGAAGGACAGTTCTCAGAGAAGAGGGAGATAGCTTATAGACAGCACTGACAATGCAAAAAGTACATCTTTTTCAGTAAGATGTATGTTTTCCACCTATCAGTTAATCATGAGTGTGCATTATGTATTGTAAGGATTCTTTCACAGTCATCTAAATGGCATTGTATTCAGTTGCATGAGAGCACTATAATTTCTGGAGCAATCCCCTATTGAAATTGCAGTTTTTTATTTTTATTTTTATTTTTTTAAAGATTTTATTTATTTATTCGACAGAGATAGAGACAGCCAGTAAGAGAGGGAACACAAGCAGGGGGAGTGGGAGAGGAAGAAGCAGGCTCGTAGTGGAGGAGCCTGATGTGGGGCTCGATCCCATAACGCCGGGATCACGCCCTGAGCCGAAGGCAGACGCTTAACCGCTGTGCCACCAAGGTGCCCCGAAATTGCAGTTTTTTAGTTTGGTGTTTTTATAATCAGTATTTTAATGACCATGCATACAGTTAATTGATAGATCTGCGTTTGCAAAACTTTTAAATCTTTTGATATGTATTAGAATATTATTTGGTCTTATGTATTCAACTTGATAGTCCCTGAATTCAAGGTCCTTGTGTCCTATGTCTTTTTTTCATTTTCTCCAGCAACTTTCAAGTTGTAGAGCACACTGTAGAGATTAAATTAATATTTGTTAATTAACTGACAAACTTCACAAGTGAATATGTGTGATGTGGTTGGGGAAACACCAGATTGAATTATATGAAATTTGTTTAACACACAAATAGGGATGTTAATTGTTAATAATTTAGACATTATTAATTGGGATTTGACTCTTGGAAAAGGACACACACTAAAAATATTTGTAGTTCTTACACTTACCAAATGCATTTGATTAATCAGAGGGAATAAAGTACCCAATGTGCCATCTTGAACCATAATTACCCTGATATGTAGCAAGAAGCTACATGTTCCTCCTTTCTATATTTAGAATGACACTATGGCACTATCCAACCACCCAAATATCTGTTCTCCCCTTCTTTCTTTCTTTTTTTTTCTGGGATATTTTATTGTTTGACTGACAGAACACACAAAACCAGGCAGAGACATGCCCAAGGAAATGAGGGTTACATTTCATTATTTTTTGCCCTTTGGTCCTTCATCTTCTAAGCATTTATTAGATTTTCTTTTAAAGATGTTAGACATTTTATTTTTATCACAAGTGCAATCCAGATGTGAATAAATAAATGTATTATCTTTTAACATCTGCCTCCCCACCTGTGTTCCTTTAAATAGAAAAAAGAGCTAAGTTTCTCTTCAAAACATATTTGGCCATACCTGTCCCACCTGTGGTTTTAGAAACAGACTGTAACTTACCTTCTGAAATTCCTTCTTGAACTATAGCTCATTCTGTTTAAAAAATCTTGGGAAGGAAGTCCTATTGATATTGTCAAGAGTCTCCAGAAGGTGAGAATGGTAACTGGGCTGAAGACAACTGAGAGGGGTCTTCAGCAAACTGAGGACCACTGGGAAATTGTGCAGAGGCAAATCTTGTCAACAAAATACGAACACCTTCAATTAAAGCTAGGAGAATGCCACCCATTGCAGCTGATCCAACCACGGCCACCGGTCCATTTCCTGCTGCCAGTATGGCTCCTTTTAAGGCACTACTTGTGATGGAGTTCCAGGGATCTTCTTTCCCTCTAACTTGAACCATTCTGCAGTCAATCATGGAAAATGAACCTCCCCAAACTGCAAAGCTACTTCCCAACTGCAGAGCCCTGGTTTTAATACCTGTCAAACTCCCTTACAGTCTGTAGTTTACTCCCACTGGAGAATTGCAAAAAACCTTTGATTGCTTGAAAGATACCACCACCTAGGGTATGCATTGTAAAGACCCTGCCACAATCATCCACAATTTGCCAAGGGCAAGGTTCTCACATGTCCTCCTCCATCTTGACCTCCCCTTCTTTCTTCACAATAAAATCCCTGTATTGTTGGTGCATCTTTGTGTCTAGCTAAAATTCTGCGTCTACCATCCTTCCTCATTGTCAATGAGGTATCAATAATTGTTAAGTGGAATCTCAGGAAACTTCTTTAAAAAATAGAGTCTTTTGTATTTTCACCCTTCTTCCCTCTTCAAGCCTGAAATATGAATGTGACATCTAGAGATCTAGCAGCAGCCATTTTGAAAAACAGAAGTTAAGAGTTAAGGATGGTAAAGCAGAAAGGTAGAAGGAATCTGCGTTTTTGATGACTTGATGATTTGATGACTATGTTGACTTTGATGATTTGAGCCATATCTACCAAGACTGCCCAGTTCTGCATGTTTTATGTGAGAGAGAAATAAACTTTGATCTTGTTTAAGTCACTCTTATTTCTGAAATACATTACTAATAGTCCAAAGCCATTCTAACTAGTAGAATACCTATATCCAAGTTGGATTTTGACTGGATAGTTCTAATGATAGAGTTTACTGGTGTGGCACACAAATAGATGGCCACCAAAGATTTGTGTTTCCCTTCCACAGTGTGGAGTTTTGCCACAAAGGGATTAAGCAGGTAGAGACTAATGTTTTGTCATTCCTTACATCTGGGTATGGCCATGTGACTTGTTCTCAGTAATAAAATGTGAGCAGAAATGATGTGTGTGATGCTTCCAGAGCAGCAATGTTAAGAAGAGGACATGCCTAGCCCACAGGCTCTTCTGACTGTAAGCTAGATGCAGAGAATCAAACCAAGGACACTGAGGCCCTCGAAGATAGCAGAACCCCAGTCAGGCTCTACCACTACAAAGATGGAAGCTGCCAGCAATTGAGAATCTTATGGAACTGTACATGAGTGAGAAGTAAGCATCTATCATGACTGAGCTATTACATTTTTTGGTTCATTTGTTATAGTAGCCAGATTTACCTTAAGTAATACAGAGATTAGTATTAGAAATAGGATATTGATGTGACAAAAATCTAAAATATGTGAAGCTCAGTTAGTGATCAGGGGGATACAGTTAAAGAAGCTAATATCAAAAGCTGAATAAACGCAGATTCAGTTCATGCAGCCACAAGACACTTGGCGAAGCTAACTGATGAATTGAAAAGAAGACCAGACTCTACGAGTCAGTAACTTTAGTGGAAATGGGTGTAAGAGTTGGCGTGATAGCATATGCTGACATTTACTCTCTGCTTTTAGCAAGTTATTATTTAAAAAAAAAAAAAAAGATGGACATCTGGGGAGAACTGGCCAGCTTGTAAGCAGAAATGGAAGATAACAGAGAAAACCCAAATATTTGAGGCTTCTAAGGGTTGCAGAAACTGACTGCAGACCCCAACGGTAAGAGACAAGACTGTCTTGGGTACCAAAACTTACGCCTAAAGTAATGATCCATCAAGAATGCAGCATTATGGGGCACCTGGATAGCTCAGTCATTTACGTGTCTGCCTTTGGCTCAGGCCATGATCCCAGGCGCCTGGGATCTAGCCCACATCGTCGGGCTCCCTGCTCAGCGGGGAGTCTGGTTCCTCTTCTCCCTCTCCCCCCACCCAACTTGTGCTCTCTCGCTCACTTACTCTCTCTCAAATAGGTAAATAAATAAAATATTAAAAAAGAAAAGAATGCAGCATTCTCATCTACTGTTTCAAAAGACCTCTATGTAGTCCCCGTTAAGAGAGCAATAGGGGAAAAAGAAACAGAGAAATAGATTTAGCCTTCAGAATTCTGCCCTGGGTGCAGTTATAAGCACATCGAACCACCCGGATGCAAACAGATCAGAAGGCTACTAAGTGTCACACTGAATTCATGACCACAAAGTCACAGAGATTATGGCCAAAGGAGTTCTTTCTAGACAGCATGCTTGTAATCCACTAAGTGAACTGCTCTCCCACCATTACCAATG
Source organism: Ailuropoda melanoleuca (assembly GCF_002007445.2). NCBI lineage: Eukaryota > Metazoa > Chordata > Mammalia > Carnivora > Ursidae > Ailuropoda > Ailuropoda melanoleuca. Next base: position 41,587,366 of record NC_048234.1, read on the forward strand.
CCTGCCCTGCAGGATTTTGTCATTGCTATGGGCAAATTGCTATGACTGCTGTGTTTCTCCATTTTTCTTGTCTGAATGGGCATTTTATACTGTCTCTATTCCACCATTATATATCATAGAGCAGACAATTTTTTGGTTTTTAGCGTGTAAACCACGAGGAGTCACTTTTGGGTTTTGTAAAGAGGACTGTGTACCACCTGGATGTAGTAAATCGGATGGGTCTTGGGAGGAATTGAGCATGCTCTATGTGTGGGAAGGTGGGTGCTCTTGGAGTTTTGTTGGTTACATGATAAGCTAGAGAGAAGTGGATAGTTGTCCCCTAAGGTTCATTTTCTACAAAAATGCTTTTTCAGTCAAAAGCATAAGATTTCCTAGCTCTCTGTATATCTAGGTGGGGTCATGTGACAAGAAACTTTAGGGATAAGTCCCAGCAACCTATGGTTTAGCAAAACCTCCAGGTGATTCTGGTGACTGCTCAACCTGGGGGTCATTGCCTTAATGGAGCTCAGTTTCTAAAAAGCTGGAGTCCTCTCCCCAGGGAGGAAAACCATACGTTAATCAGGAACACTTATTCTGGACTTAACTTGAGTGAAAAGTTCTTTCCTACCTGAGCCATCATACATTTGGGGATTTATCTGTTTCAACAGTCTAACTCACTTGGAGAGATTGGAAAGGGACTAAGAACCAAACCACCTACATCCCACCCGTCCTGGATGCTGAGAACTGAAACTACTTCACTTACCTTATTCTCTACGTTGACATAATTTTTTTATTCCTCTGTCTTCATTACTTTTTTGGGAGTTGCTTTCCCCAGCAAGCTTTGAGAGTTCATCACAGAACTTCCCAAAAGAAAGTCTCCAATGGAAGACATCAACAGGCAGTTTGTGCCCTACAATTCTTTGAAGCCCTAGCCTCAAAACCCGTTCCTTATTGTTTCCACCAATCCTGTCTTATTTGATCAGTACCCAATTCTAATCAAATCCCTGCATTGAAAGACCTATCTTAAGGCAAACTTCAAATTCTCAATAAATTCTGACCTGACCTTCCCCTCTTTGAGACCCTGCCAAAGCTCTGAGGAGTGTGGCTCTTACCAATCCAAGCAATAAACTCAGCTTTATCTAATCAACAGATTGTGTTGGTGATATTTGGAAATCATCACTGGACAGGACTAACAAAATACCATTATATGAGTTGCTTAGTAAATAAAGGTAAGTAGAATTCATGTAGATTAAGAGCATATAATAATTTATGTGCATATAACTAGAAGAATGAAATCATGACCTCTCATCCTCCCTAGACAGGGTATGACCTTGGCCAAGAATTTAATCAAGAACTTACAAGTTCTGATTTTACAACCTCAGCTAGGTCTAATACAGCTAAGGGAGCAGCTGTAAAAAGGTCCAGTTTATGAGCTAACAATAGGTTTTCTCTGTCTTCCTAGAAGACATAGCGGTCATAATTTGAAAGCAGAGTGGAGAAGGGGGGATGAGGGAAAAGAACCAATACTGCTTATGTTATATTTGTGCAGTAAATAATGTACGGGACAGATTTTATTGATTGAGAAATGGCTTATAAATTATGAGTCAGCAGGAAAATACTTCTCTTCCTCCTCATGGGTTTACTGCATTACTTCTGAGAATTAAAATTTGTCCTTGGGAGATGGTATGATGAACATGATATTGTATTTGTGTATTTTATTCAGTAGTTAGCCTGGACAGCCCGGAGAATAAAAGATAGGTTCGACTTCCACTGGAGGAGAGCTATCAAGAGAACTCGATGTTAAGTGACCAACAGCTACTCTGACATGCTTCCTGAGATTGGAGCACCACTCTTCCCTCACACCTTCCCTCACATGTTCTGACACTTGGTGACCCACCACCAACTTTGGTTCTCAGGCCCTCTTCTCTGGAGTGTAATTCCAATCTGGATGAAGTAACTCATACTTGAGCACTTAGACTGCTGTGCTGAGAGAGAGGTGTGGATCTCCAGTCAGACCAACCCTTATGGATTGGGACTAGAGTTTCTTTGAAAGTGGCAGGGATGGGGAACATCTATGTATGACAGGGTTTATAGAAAGAGGTACTTTCATAGGCCTAATAACAGAGAAGCAAGAAATTCAAACAGGAAAGAGGAGGAGTTCCTGTGGAGGGTTTAGTTCCTTCAGCACTAATACCTAGGACTTCAGAAAGACTTTTCAGTGTATACTTTTGAATTTTTCCTCTCCTGTGTGATAATTCCAAACATTTGGTGAGCCTGGTATATCCTCAGAGGCATGGGTAGTAGACATATGAACACTACGGGACAAGGCAGAAAGGAAAGTCTGGCTGGCTCCTCATTCATGCTCCCTGGGCCTGTGTGGACAAAGCAGCATCCGATTCTAGAACCAATGAGTTCCATACATGAGTGAAACCATATAATTGTCTTTCTCTGCTTGACTTAATTCACTTAGCATTATCTCCTCCAGTCCCGTCCATGTTGCTGCAAATGTTGGGTAATCGTTCTTTCTGATAGCTGAGTAATATTCCATTGTATATATGGACCACAACTTCTTAATCCAGTCATCTGTTGAAGGGCATCTCGGTTCCTTCCACGATTTAGCTATTGTAGACAATGCTGCTATGAACATTGGGGTGCATATGGCCCTTCTCTTCACTACGTCTGTATCTTTGGGGTAAATACCGAGAAGATCGGTAGGAGAAGGAAGGGAAGAATGAAGGGGGGGTAAACAGAAGGGGGAATGAACCATGAGAGACTGTGGACTCTGGGAAACAAACTGAGGGCTTCAGAGGGGAGGGGGTGGGGGATTGCGATAGGCCGGTGATGGGTAGTGGAGGGCACATATTGCATGGTGCACTGGGTGCTATATGCAAGTAATGAATCATGGAACATTGCATCAAGAACTGGGGATGTACTGTATGGTGTCTAATATAACAAAATAAATATTATTTTAAAAATTTTTAAAAATCCACATTAAAAAAAAAAAAGAACCATTGAGTTCTAGGTGGTGACGGGGGGAAAAGGACAGAGCTGATATGGACAGGGAGCCACAGCTGTTGGGGGATAATTCAGGAGGACTTAAAAATGCAACCAGTCCCTATGAATTCATATTACATACTTTAACTATTTGAACGTATAGTAGAAAAAACAGGCCAGTGAAAGAATTACGTATTTTGATGAAGATCAAATAAGAAATCCCTACCTCTCACACACTCGGTCAGACATTATTTGTATATGATGGCATTGAGCACTCCACAAAGTCTATAAGGTTTTTATAAAATTGTCCTTTTTACAAATTCATGGAAACTGAAAAGAAATTAGCGGTTGCCTTGGGCTAAAGGTGGAAATGGGATTGGCTCCAATTAGGCAGAGGGGTCTTCTGTGGGTGAAGAGAAAGCTCTGAAATGAGATTGTGGATGCACAACTTCGTAAACTTATTAAACTGAACTGTGCACTTAACAATAGGAGGATTTTGTAGAATGTAAATTATTCTTCAATGAAACTGTTTTCAACAAAACCCCAAATTGCCCTTTTCAGTTAAAAAGAAGACTTACTTGGGATACCTGGGTGACTCGGCGGTTAAGCATCTGCCTACGGCTCAAGTCATGATCTCGGGGTCCTGGGATCAAGCCCTGCTCAATGGGGAGTCTGCTTCTCCCTCTGCCTCTGCCCCTCCTCCCCACTCATGCTCTCTCTCTCCCCAGTAAATAAATAAAATCTTTAAAAAAAAAAAAAGAATACTTAAAATCCTCATTGAAAAAACTCTGTGAACGTGCATCCTAAGTGCTGCCTGCCCTTCAATCAGAGAATAAATTAAGAAAAAATAATTCCAGAGCATTCCATCTGAAGTGCCAAGCTGATGACTTCACTGAAAATATATTACACATCAACTTTTTAATTAATTAAATCACACTTACTTTTGGAATTGGTTGTGAAATATCTACTAATGTAGAAAATTGTTTTCAACTGTATATGTACAATATATTGTTAAAGTTCCTCTAGAATAAACTGTTATTATCATTACGATTTTTTCATGCCCTGGAAAACAGCTAAAGCTGGTGATATCTTTCTGTCTCAAAATTTTTCAGAGCAAATCATTTGAATTAGTTCTTGTTTATATTGCCTGACCTGAATCACCTGGCTAAAGCTGACCGTAACATGAGCAGAATTTGGAATTGGGTCTGAGAGAACCAGCCCATGTGTGGGTAGCTGGCATGTCAGCAGGTAGGTTGAGGGGCTGGGGGGCAGCAGTCTGCCATGTGGATGGAGAAGTGAAGACAGATAACCTAAGAAAAGATGAAATCTGACCCACAGAACCCACTGAGAAGAGTTCAGAACAGGGCATACTGCCTAGCCTCTCACTGACCCTTCACTCCCAGAGGCCGTGGCCCTTTTTTGAGGCCCAGCTGCATTTCTGCTCATGGTCTCCAGAGGACACCTGTCTTTCTGTTTATGTTACTTAACTGAGACAGAAACATAATTACATGTACAGGAACACAACTAGGAGGACAGTCACCAAAATGGCAACACTGGTTCCTCTGGGTAGTGGGATTGCTGGTGATGTTTATCTCCTTCTTGTGCTTGTATATAATTTAAAATTATCATTTTATAATAAGGTTACTTTTTTATTGTAGTAAAATACATATAACATAAACTTCACTGTTTCAACCACGTGACAGTGAAAATTCAGTGGCATTTAGTACATTCACGATGTCGTGCAACCATCACCACTATCTGGCTCCAGGACATTTTCATTACTCCAAAAGGAAACCAGGTACTCATGAAGCAGCTACTCCCCATCTGCCCCCCCCCAGGACCTGACAACCACTAATCTGCTTTCTGTCTCTATGGATTTGCCCATTCTTGAAGGTTGCAATCATTTTTTTAAAGTTGAATATGCATTAAACAATAGCAGACCCCTGGCAGTCTGTGGCTCCCTTGCTAACCTACACTGGAATGCCTCCGACATTTGCAAGCACTGCTGTGGAAATTTCTGATCTCTTACAACATTAAACTTATATTAGGCAATAAATTTCAGATTTGTCTAATTAAAAGTCATAAAGTGAATGAATATTATAAATAAGTTAGTTTAAGCACTCATATTTTCTTTCTTTTTTTTTTAAAGATTTTATTTTTATTTATTTGACACAGAGAGAGAGACAGCCAGGGAGAGAGGGAACATAAGCAGGGGGAGTGGGAGAGGAAGAAGCAGGCTCCCAGCAGAGGAGCCTGATGTGGGGCTCGATCCCATAACGCCGGGATCACCCCCTGAGCCGAAGGCAGACGCTTAACGACTGAGCCACCCAGGCGCCCCAGTCTTCTTTCTTTTTTTTATGCTGGGCATGTGTTTTATGCTGGGCGTGAATCTCATGACCCTGAGATCAAAACTTGAGCTGCAATCAAGAGTCAGAGGCTTAACCGAGTCACCCAGACGCTTCTAAGCCCTGATATTTTCAAATGTGCACATGCCAAAGTAAGAAAAATTATTTCCTAAATATAACCTTTCTGGCTCCTTTTGAATGATCCTTACTGCCAATATTTGTGTGGCTTTCATGGAACGGAAGTATGACGATTAATAGGCTTAATGATAATGTCTTTTTTTCTGTATCTGGACTTAAAAACTAAATGACAACATTTTTACTGTTATTTGGAGATTCTAAGAATTTTTTCCAGTTTACTAGATTAAGTGAAAGAAATATGTAGGGCAATATATAAATTTCAAGGGTAAGAAAATAAAACTATTTCACAAAATTTACAAGAAGCAAAACATATAAAACTATTTCACAAAATTTACGAGAGGCAAAACAAACGAAAACATTTTTTAAAAGATTTTATTTATTTATTTGATATATATAGAGAGAGAGAGCTCACAAGCAGGGGGAGTGGCAGGCAGAGGGAAAGGGAGACACAGGCTCTCCACTGATTGGACAGCCCAATGCAGGGCTCGATCCCAGGACCCTAGGATCATGACCTGAGCTGAAGGCAGATGCTTAACCCACTGAGCCACCCAGGTGTCCCTAAACAAACCAAAACTTTAAAATAAAAATTAAACCAAAGAACTTCATAAAGAGACATGTCAATGATCAAGACTTATTACATGACACTAATTCTTCTACTTGGAAAGAGAATTTATAGGTGTAAGTAGACACTACCACTAATTTAACTTTGAAATATGGTCTTCATGCTAAAAACTCTCAAAACTCAGGTTAGCTACATAGAGATGCAGTAGACAATTACTGGTTTTGAAAAAAGATTCAGTAGCTTTGCACAGCAATTTATGATGATGAATCAGAAAAATGCTGATTTATTTAAAAACAATCTAGCTTTAAAAAACATTTATAAATGAAACTAGTACCACCCTCATGATTGTATGAGGAGTAAATGAGATGGAGTGTGAAATTTGGCACTCAGTGAATAGTTTTTAAAAAGTGAAATTGACCCTCTTTGCAAGTCATTTCTCCACATTTCCATATAGCACTGAATACAGTTGACCCTTGAATAAGGTGGAGGTTCAAAAACTTGCATATAACACTTGGCTCCCTCAAAACCTTAATGGCTAATAGTCTAATGTTGACCAGAAGCCTTACCAATAACATAGTCAATTAATACATATTTTGTATATTTTATGTATTAATACTGCATTCTTACAACAAAGTAAGCTAGAAAAAGTTGTTAAGAAAATAAGGAAGAAAAAATACAGTACTGTACTATGTTTACTGAAAAAAATCTGCACATAAGTGCACCCATGCCATTCAAACCTGTGTTGTCCGAGGGTCAGCTGTACAATACTCTTCAGTGAACACATGTGAATTAATTATACAAAGCATGCCAGAAAAGTATGTAGTAATATACAATGTGTCATATAATTAAAATTTTTATGATGATAATACATTCTACAATTAGAAATGATTCTGATTTGTAAAAAAAAATTGCTGATTGTCTACCTAAAAATATTACCTTTCATTTTTTTTAAGTTTTTATTGCAATAAAATATATATAACATAAAATGTACTATTTTAATCATTTTTTAATTTTGTCTTTTTAAAAAATATTTTTATTTATTTATTTGGCAGAGGGAGAGAGAGGGAGCACACTCAGGGGAAGCCACAGGCAGAGGGAGAAGCAGGCTTCCTGATGAGCAGGGAGCCTGATGGGGGGCTCGATCCCAGGACCCTGGGATCATGACCTGAGCCAAAGGCAGACACTTAACCGACTGAGCCACCCAGGCGCCCCTATTTTAATCATTTTTAAGTGTATAATTCAAGGGCATTAAGTACACTCACAGTTTTATGCAATCATCAATACCATCAATGTCCAGAACTTTCTCATCAACCCAGAAAGGAACTGTGAGCTCCATTTCCTTCTCCCCCAGCCTCTGGTAACCTCTATCCCACTACTGTCTTTAAGAATTTGCCTATTCTAGGTATATTCTCATATAAGCAGAACCAACTCTTTATTTGCTCTTAACCAGAGGGGGGAAAAATGTCTTCAACTTTGACTCCACTTTCCTCCATACCAATGAATTGCCAAATCCTGTAGATTCTTTCTCCAGCATGTCTTCTGAATGTATTTCCTCCTTTCTATTCCTGCTGCCAAGGCCCTCAAGTTCAGAGCTTGCTTGTTTCTTCTCACACCATTATAAAACCCTCCTCCCCAGGCCCCCTTCCTTCAGTTTCCTCCCTCAGTCCTTAACAATTTCCTGGAAGTGAGCTTCCTTAAGTATGAAACCAAGAGCTAAGGGTATGTGTGTGTGTATATATATATGTGTGTGTGTGTGTGTGTGTGTGTGTATATATATATATATATATATATCTTTGGGTCCCTAGCATTTTGCAGTGTGCCCAGTACATGGCAGGTTCTCAACCAATGTTTATTAAATCAAATGAAGCCAAGTTGAGTAAACTAATTGCCCTTCAGGAGATGACAGTCTAGTGGGGAGGACCAGAACATCAATAACTTAAATCCAATGTGATTATCCAAAATTAAAGTCTGGTGCAAACGGCACTAGAGCAGATAAGGGATTGGTTAATTCCACTTAGAAAGATAGACATCCAGAAAGCCTTAGAGGAGAAAGCTGCTACTAGAAGGATATTATAGAACACACTTGTGTATTAAGGGTTATTCACACCCAACAGCATCCTCAGTAGATTGCAAACTCTTTGAGGATTTTATTCATCTTTGTGTCAATTACAAATGCAATCACTTATAACTTTAAAGCTTTGGGGATGGGCAACCCTGTCAAGACCCCCTCTCACTCTTGAGAGCTTTTTCTGTATCTTCACTTAATAAACTTCCATCACTTTACTCACAAAAATAAAAAAAGAAAAAGAAGAAAGCCTTGGGGATTTTTGTTTACTGTCTTCCTCCTAGATGGTAAACTCCATAAGGGTGAGAAATATGTCTTAGGCACTGTTGTCATCCCAGTGCCTGGCACATAGTAAGTGCTTAGTCAATATTTATTGAATAAATAAATGAATTTTGCAAGCCTTGCAGAAACTAGCAAGTGCCTTTTGTAACCTCATCTTCAGTTGGAGGCCTTTCTGATGCATGAGAGGTAAATTAAATTGCTTTGATCTTCCAATTTCACACATTGTAGGAGTTTACAATCTCCCTTGAGTCCTGAGATTGAGGCAGGACTGGGACTCCTCCTTCTCTTGCCTGTCTCTGTCTCCCATGTTCTGGCTTCCTATCATGACTCAAAAATCACTCACAGAGTAGTAATGGGTACTGGAGCTGGGGAAGAGAGAATGGGAGGTTATCGTTGAATGGGTACAGAGTTATTCATTGGGATAATGGGATGTCCAGGGAAATAATGAAAGAGTTCAGCAGATGGATACTGGTGAGGGCTGCACAATGTCCCAATATCAGCTGTCTCCCTAGAAGGGATTCTGGAGCCACATGATGAAGTAATAACACTTTCTTTCTTTAAAAAATTATTATTGAAGTATAGTTCACATACAATGTTACACTAGTTTCAGGTGTACAACATAGTAATACACAATTCTGTACATTACTCAATGCTCACCATCTGTTATCATATAAGTAATAACACTTTCTTCTTTGGCTACATCTTATGTACTACTTCAAATTTTTTACATTTGTTTTTATTGCTATTTTACTTGCTATTTTGTTTACTCTGTTGCTCTTGTTTTATTATTACCAGCAATATTTTATTTTAAAATCAGCAATATTTTATTTAAAATCAACTTTAATGAGATATAATTGCATACAATAAAATTCAGATTTGTGACTTTTGACAACAGCATACATGTGCCTAACTACTAGCCCAGTGAACACAACAAAACACGTTTCCATCCTTCCAGAGAGTTCTCTTGTGCCCCTTAGCTAGAGAGTTTCTAAATTCAAAGTAGTACACCACTTTGAATTTAGAAACTCTTTAGCTAAAGAAAAAAGATCCCAAAGATTTCTTACCAACAGTTTTTGCCCTATCTTCAGCAATTCCCAAGCTTTCAATCTCCAGAGAACATCCTGCCTGGAAGATTTGGCTAGTGTTTGACCAGCTATCTTTGTGCCACATGGCTGACATTCAGTAGCTGGTGGGAGAGTGATCGAACATACCCCAGCGGCAAAAACAAAGAACAAAAAAAAAAAAAAACAANAAAAAAAAAAAAAAAAAAAAAACACAAAAACCCCACAAAAAAAAAAAAAAGCAAAAAAAAAGGAATAAGGGAGGGAGAGGAATAGAAAAAACCCAAAACAAACCATGGTTTAGAAAGGACAATGCAAATTGGTTATTAAAAACACACCCAGATACTTTTTTCTAAAATCTAACTCCAATGAAGCATCATAAATTCTGCAATTATCACCATTTTAACATTGAGTTTTTTGTTTCCCGTAAGCAAGGATATATATGTCCAAGAACCAATATCATCAGGATAATGTAATACAAAATGTGTCTGTAACTTCATGTAATATTCATGAATTCATGGATGTAATATTTATATTCACTTCACGTAGTGAAAATTTAAACTAAGTTAGCATTATCATGATAGCCTTAATAAAAATTACTTTGACAAAGAATTTCTCTATTAGAATCATAGAAAACCCAATGCCATTCTTAAAGTGTCCAGTTGTGACCAACGTTTTAATAANCAGTTGTGACCAACATTTTAATAAAGTAAAAATGCTTTTAGTCATACATAAAAGATTAATCTGTATCCAAATTGATGCTTTGAGTGGAAATATTTCGGACAAATATAGATTGAGATCTAAATACAACTCTATATCGATCTATCGAGCTATCTTACATATGCACAATATATGAAGTATATGTTATCAGTGCCCTGCCCATTTCCCCTCACACTCTCCATTTCAGCACAGACTCATTGGACTTCCAGCTGTCAGAAACCTGCAGCTCTTTGCCTGAGAATTTACTCTCAACCCTAGAATCCCCTTTTTATGTGACGGAGTACATCAGAAGTGCTGGTGAATTAATACCACTGCCTCCTCCCAGCACCTCTCCAACAATGGAGACAGTTGGTGTTACGTATTCAGCTCCTCTCAAGTGTGATGTCTCAGGTGCATGACCTACACTGGCTGCCCGCATTTTCCTCAGTGAGATTCAGTTTCAGTTGCCCACAGTGGTAATTGGCCTGCATGAAAATGCAGACTTTACTGACTGCTTTCCCTTCCTTGTTTCACTTCCCTATCCTCCAGCCAGTGGTTTCCTCTCTTCCCAAATAAACTTGTACTCAGATCCTTGTCTCTGAATCTGCCCTAACCAGAGATGATAAACTGTGATGTCATGTATATGTATGCATAGGGGACAACGTGAAAGACTGTGTATTGGGGTGAAGGAATTAGGGTATTGATTTCCTTCTTTTTTGCTTACCTTTATTTTCTAACTTTCCTTTAATGATCACATTATTTATATCATTTATTTTTTATTGAGACAAAATTCACACAACATAAAATTTATCATTTTAACCATTTGAAAATATACAATTCAGGGTTTTTAGTAGATTCACAATGCTGTACAATCAGTGCCACTATCTATGTTCAGAACATTTCCATCACCCCAAAGGAAGCCCCCCAGTTTCCAATTCTCTTCCCCAATCCCTTGGGAATCACTAATCTACTTTCTCTGTGGGTTTGCATATTCTGGGTATTTCGTATAAATGGAATCATACTACATGTGACTTCCTGTGTCTGGCTTCTTTCACTTAGCATGTTTTCAAGGCTCATCCATTTATCAGTTGAATATTTGGGTTGTTTCTACTTTTTGGCTATTATTAGTAATGCTGCTGTGAACATTTATGTATAAGTTTTTGTGTCTATCCATGTTTTCAGTTCTCTTGGGCAGACACCTAACTGTGGAATTCCTGGGTCATATGGTAACTCTGTATTTCACTTTTTGAGGAGCTGCCATGTGGTTACCCTCAGTGGCTCCACCATTTTATTCCCAGTAAGAACGTATGAGGGTTCCAATTTCTTCACATCCTCAACACATTTATTATTTTCCTTTAAAAATTACAGCCATTTTAGTGGGTGTGATGTGGTATCTTATTGTGGTTTTCATTTGTACTTCCCTAATGATTAATAATATTAACCATCTTTTTATGTGCTTGTTGCTTATTTGTCTTTCTTCTTGAAAGAAATGTCTATTGAAATACTTTGCCTAGTTTTAATTGGGTTGTTTATCTTTTTGTTGGTGAGTTGTAAGAGTTCTTTATGTATTCTGAATACTAGACCCTTCAGCTATATGACTGGCAAATATTTTCTCCCATTCTGTGCATCATTCACTCTCCTTATAGTGTCTTTTGATGCACAAAAGTTTTTCATTTTGATGAAGTCAATTTACTTGTTCCTTTGATGTTATATTCAAGAAACTACTCATTAACCATTGCTTTTTATATCATTTTTTAAAGTATTTTATACATCTAGTTCTAAGATCTTGGCTTCTAATATAAATCATCAACATTGAGAACCAAGGCTCCTTGGAGAAATGGTTGATACTAAGAAATACTGAAGATGAGCCTGAAGCATCTTGTAGTGCCAGAGAGTAAGAAAGGTGCTTAAAATAAAATAAATCCAAAACCAAAAAATCCCTACATTGATATGAGTATGTCAAAGGGACAGAAGAGTAAATGAAAAGAGCTTTCAGTTGTCAAAACTGAAGTGATTTGAACAACAAAACATAGTATAGGATTACAACATACAATAGAAAATAAATATCCATAAGTCCATATTATATAAATAAATGATTGATTAAATGAATAATGGGGGACAAGAGACAAATCCCCCATGCAGAATTCCAAATAAGAATACAGTATGGAAAGGGAGGAATCAAAGGGTAACTTTACACTGGAGAAACATGACAAACACTGCTTCAGCCAGGGGATAAAGGTAAATATCAACAGTAATAAATCATGTTGACAGTATGTAGCCTGATGATGTGATGAAAATGGTACTTTGCCTGTAATCTTCCTCCTACAAATCCAAATCCCTATTCTAAGCATGGAAAAATATCAGACAAATTCCAACAGAAGGACATCCTATAATATATCTCCAGAATTCCTCAAAAATGTCAGTCATAAAAAAAAAACAAGGAAAATCTGAGAAACTGTCACAGCCAAGAAGAGCCAAGTTTTCTTGATATAGTAATTAAGTGTAATGTAGTATCCCAGGTAGAATCCCGGAAAGAAAAGGACATTATGTAAAAACAGAGGAAATGTGAATAAACTATATACTTCCGTCATTAATAATGTATCAATACTAGTTTATTAATTGTAACAAACATCATATTTAAATAAGGTGTTACTACTAGGTAGAATTGTGTGCAGGGAATATTTGGAACTCTGTACTATGTGCTTACTTTTCCAGTAAATGTAAAACTGTTCTAAAAATTAAAATCTATAAAGAATACTATTTATAACAGCATCAGAAATATGAAATCATTAGGCTTAAATTTGACAAAACTTGTGAAAGACCTATACACTGATAACTACAAGATATTGTTTATTAACATTTTGAAGTTTTGAAATTTTAAAACGAACCTTTAGAAACAAGAAATGGGGGGTGGGGGTGGGGTACGCTGGGCTGGTGGGGAAGCTGTGTCTCCTGTGAGCGGGTCTCATCTGGCTTGTGTTGCACTGAAGGAACAGCCCAAGGTCCGAGGGAGAGAACCCCTGCCCGTCAGACGCGCCTTCCCCGGCCCGGGCCCCTCCCAGTTCCCCCAGCGCCAGCCCCTTCCTGGTCCCCGTCACAACCATGGCTTGAAGAACAACTCAGGTTAAATTGTTCGTGAAGGCTGGCAGTGATGGGGCCAAAATTGGGAACTGCCCCTTCTCCCAGCGACTGTTCATGATACTGTGGCTCAGGGAGTCACCTTCAATGTCACCACCATTGACACCCAGAGGCGGACCGAGACAGTACAAATGCTGTGCGCAGGGGGGTAGTAGCTCCCCTGCCTGCTGTACGGCACCAAAGTGCACACAGACACCAAGACTGAGGAGTTTCTGGAGCCAGTGCTGTGCCCTCCCAGGTGCCCCAAGCTGGCAGCTCTGAACCCTGAATCCAACACAGGTGGGCTGGGCATATTTGCCAAATTTTCTGCTTATGTGAAGAATTCAAACCCGGCACACAATGATAATCTGAAGAAGGGGCTCCTGAAAGCCCTGAAAGTTTTAGACAATTACTTGACATCCCCCCTCCCAGAGGAAGTGGATGAAACCAGTGCTGAGGATGAGGGCATCTTTCAGAGGAAGTTTCTGGATGGCAATGAGCTCACTCTGGCTGATTGCAACCTGTTGCCAAAGCTCCATATGGTGCAGGTGGTATGTAAGAAGCACAGGGGTTCTCCATCCCGGAGGTGTACCGCGGTACTTGCGCAATGCTTATGCTCCGGAAGAGTTTGCCTCCTCCTGTCCAGATGATGAGGAGATGAGCTGGCTTATGAGCAAGTGGCCAAGGCCCTCAAATAAGTCCCTCCTGAGGCTCTGTCTGCCCTCTCCATTTTCTCCACAAAGGCGCCAACTGGTTTTCACGTGGCTATCCAAGGGACACACTCCAAAAGGGCCAGTGGGCAGAGAATCCTGGAGCACTTGTGCAGGGCTGGCTGGGGGGGCTGTGGGGAAAGACAGAAAATCTAGGTAAGGTTTTCATTGTGGGGTGGTGTGGGTAGGACAATGTATTTCAGTAATAAAATACAGAATGAAAAAAATTAAAAATAAAAAGAAATGGAGAGATACACTGAGAAAAGCAAAACAATGTTTTATGTTTATTTTAGGCAGTTTTCAAGTAATCAAATTTTATCTAAGACATAAGAATTGTTTTTCAAGCATCAAAATGAAATGGTGGGCGGTAAAGAGAATATTGATCTACCTATAATTACTTTCTGTTTGTGGATTATTTATTCAATAAAGATGATTTTTAAAGCTTCTCTAAAAAGTTATTAAAAATAGAAAAAACAGATTGTGATTATTTTATTTTCCCAAGATACTGGTATTAATACTTTTTGGGACCTACCAAAAAAGTAATGCCAATGGAGTGTTTGTCAAAAATATTTACTGGCAATATTTTAATGTTATGACTGACAGAGGTGACAGGTAACAATTAAGTTTAATGTAACAGTTGGAGCAAACAATAGATTATCCAAAAAGCTTGAAAGGAAAGGATGAAAAATGAGATATCTATTGGGACTTTGAAAAGCTCTGATATTGTTTTGGAATCTAGGAGGTTAAACAAATGTGTGAAGCTTTGCACTTGGTCAGGAAAGACCTGAGAAGGCCTTAAGTTCTCACCTCTGGCTAACCTTGAGGTTCTTCATAAGCAGAAATTGAAGGCTAAAGCAAAGTGGTTAACTATATAGCTGAGTGTTGAAGTGTGCATCAACATGCACTAAGAGTCTCCTTGGTAAAGACTAAAGATTTATCGCTTCCAGTCATCTAAGAACATCTCTGTCCAGTCATTAGCTGACCACTAGGCTAATGAGGCAGAGACTTTAGCATACACGTGCAACAAGATATACTGATTTTATAGCCTTCATTCAGGAAACTCACTAAACACACCAACAAACAACAACAACTAAAATAAATAAGTAGCAACAACCAAAGCTCTGGAAAGACCTGGTTTTCAGACTTACCACATTATACTATTTAAAATGTCCAGTTTTCAACAAGATTTAAGAGACATACAAAGAAACAAGAAAATGTGGCCCATTTATTGGGGGAAAAATAATCAGTAAAAGCTGTCCCTGAGGATGCAGATATCGGACTTACCAGACAAAAATTTTAAATCAACTATTTAAAAACATGTTCAAAAAGCTAAAGTATATCATGTCTAAAAAACTAAGAAAGTATAAGGAAAGTATAAGAATGATGTCTCATCAAGTAGTCAATAAAAAAAGATAGAAATTACAAGAAAGAACAAAATAGAAATTCTGGAGCTGAAAAGTACAATAACTGAAATTAAAAATTTACTAGAGTGGTTCAACATTAGATACGAACTGGCAGAAGAAAGAATCCATGAACTTGGAATAGGTCATTTGAGATTATCCAAGCTAAGAAACAGAACGAAAAAAAATGAAGAAAAATAAATAGAGCCTAACAAACCTGTGAGACACCATCAGGCATATTGACATATGCATAGTGGGAGTTCCAGAAAGAGAGGAATATAAAACTGAGCAGAAAGAATATTTAAAGAAGGAATGGACAAATTTACTGAAAAACATTACACATGCAAGAAACTCAATGAACTACAATTAAGACAAACTCAAATAAGGCTAGTCAAAAGATAGTGAGTTATTTCAGTTGATTATTCACAGTCAGTTATAGATCAAATAGATCATTTCCTAGACATATTTTAATTGTACTGTGAAAGGCCAAAGACAGAGTCTTGATGTTATATATGAATCACATGATAAACACAAACCCGAAACCTGTAATAAAGAGAAAGGAAGCCAAACATAATACTAGAGAAACTCATCACAAAGAAAGAGAGTAAGAGAAGAAGAAAGGAACAGAGAAGAAATTAAAAGAAAAACAATAAAAAATAACAAAATGGCAGTGAGTACATATCTATCAATAATGACTTTAAATGTAAATGGCCTAAATGCTCCAATCAAAAGACATAGGGTGACTGAATGGGTAAAAAAAAAAGACCCATCTAAATGCTGCATACAAGAACTCTTGCCTCTAGCCATCCAAGATGCTGAAAGGAAAGAAGGCTAAGGGGAAGACGGGGCCCAACCGCTGCTATTGTGAAGAAGCAGGAGGCCAAGAAGGTGGTCAATCCCCTGTTTGAGAAAAGGTCCAAGAATTTTGGCATTGGACAGGACATCCAGCCCAAAAAGGACCTCACCCACTTTATCAAATGGCCCCACTACATCCAGTTGCAGCAGCAAAGGGCTATTCTCTATAAACGTCTAAAAGTGCTTACCACAATTAACCAGTTCACCCAGGCCTTGGACTGTCAAACAGCTACTCACTGCTTAAGCTGACCTACAAATACAGACCAGAGACAAAGCAAGAGAAGAAGCAGATTGTTGGTCTGGGCCGAGAAGAAACCTGCTGGTGAAGAAGATGTCCCCACTGAGGGGTTGCTTATCCTTCAAGCTGGGGTTAATACTGTCATCACCTTACTGGATGATGAGAAGTCTCAGCCGGTAGTGATTGCACATGATGTGGATTCATTGACCTGGTTGTCTTCCTGCCTGCCCTGTGTTGTAAGTTTGGGGGTTCCCTATGCATTATCGAGGGGAAGGCGAGGCTGAGATCCCTGATCCACAGGAAGACCTTCACCACTGTTGCCTTCACACAGGTTAACTTGGAAGACAAAGGAGCACTGGCTAAGCTGGTAGAATCTATCAAGACCGATTACAATGACAGATATAATGGGATCCACTGTCACTGCGGAGGCAACATCCTGGATCCAAAGTCAGTGGATCACATTGCCAAGTTGAAAAAGGCAAAGGCTAAAGAACTGGCCACCATACCGGGCTAAGTATATGCTGTTAAATTTTCTGTACATAAAATTAATAAAAAGTTATCTTTCATCCAGTGTCACATACATACATATATATGTACATGCATACTGCCTACATGAGACCTCACCTCAGACCTAAAGATACATGCAGACTGAAAGCGAAGGGATGAGAAAACATTCACAATGCAAGTTGAAGCAAAGAAATAGCCAGGGTAGCAATACTTATAGCAGACAAAATAGACTTTAAAACAAAGACTGTAACAAGAGACAAACAAGGATACTACATAATAATATAGGGATCAATCCAACAAGAAGAGATGGCAATTGGAAATATCTACATTGAGTGCACCCAACATCAGAGAACCTAAATACATAAAACAAATATTAACAAACATAAAGAGAGAAATTGATGGTAATACAATACTAGTAGGGGATTTTAACACCCCACTTACATCAATAGATAGATCATCCAGACAGAGAATCAATAAGAAAACAGTGTCTTTGAATGGCATATTTGACCAGATAGGCATAACATGTCATAACAGACCAGATGGACATATACAGAACATTCCATCCAAAAACAACAGCATACGCATTCTTTTTAAGTGCACATGGAACATTCTCCAGAATAGATCATGTTAGGCCACAGAACAAGCCTCAATAAATTTAAGAAGACTGAAGTCATACCACGCATCTTTCCCAACCACAGCAATATGAAACTAGAAATCAATCACAAGAAAAAAACTGGAAAAAACACAAACATGTAGAAGCCAAACAACATGATGCCAACCAACCAATAGGTCAATGAAGAAAATAAAGAAATAAAAAAAAACCATGGAGACAAATGAAAATGAAACAACGATGTCCAAAGTCTTTGGGATTCAGTGAAAGCAGTTCTAAGAGGGAAATACACGATGATACAGCCCTATATCAAAAAACAAGAGAAAGCTCAAAGAAACAATCTAACCTTACACCCCCAAAAAATTAGAAAAAGAAGAGCAAACAAAGCCCATGGTGATTAGAAAGAAGGAAATAAAGGTCAGAGAAGAAATAATGACATAGAGATGAAAAAGAAGGAGGAGAAGAAAGAGGAGAAGAAAAGAAAGAAAGAAAGAAAGAAAGAAAGAAAGAAAGAAAGAAAGAAAGCAAGCCAACAACTATTTCTTTGAAAAGATAAACAAAATTGATAAGCCCTTAGCCTTAGCCAGACTCGTGAAATAAAAAAGGACCCAAATAAAACCAGAAATGAGCAAGGAAAAGTAACAACTGACACCACAGTAATACAAAGGATTATGAGACTGCCATGAAAAATTATATGCCAACAAATTGGACAACCTAGAAGAAATGGATAGATTCCTAGAAACATACAATCTTCCAAAACTGAATCAGGAATAAGTAGAAAATCTGAACAGATCAATTATCAGTAATAAAATTGAATCAATAATCAATTAACTATTGGGCGCCTGGCTGGGTCAGTCAGAAAAGCATGCTTTTCCATGATCTCGGGGTCATGAGTTTGAGCCACACATTTGGTGTAGAGATTACTTAAACAAATAAATAAATAAATCTAAAAACAATCAATTAACTATCAACAAAATAAAATCCAGGACCAGATGGATTCACAGGTGAATTCTACCAAACATTTCAAGAAGAGTTAATACCTATTCTCTTTAAACTATACCAAAAAATAGAAGAGGAAGGAAAGCCTCCAAATACGTTCCACAAGGCTAGCATAGCCTTCATACCAAAACCACATGAAGACACCGCACACAAAAAAAGAAAACTGCAGGCCAATATCTCTGATGAACACAGATACAAAAGTCCTCAAAAAATATTAGCAAATTGAATTCAACAACACATTAAAAGACTCGTTCACCATGGTCAACTGGCTATTATAACAGGGATGCAAGAACAGTTCAATATTCACAAATCAGTAAGCATGATACAGCACATCAACAAAACAAAGGATAAAAATCAAATTATTACCTCAATAGATACAGAAAAGGCATTTGACAAAATTTAACATACATTCATGATAAAAATTCTCAACAAAGTGAATTTAGAAGGAATATACCTCAACATGATAAAGGCCATATATGAAAAATCCATCATACTTAATGGTGAAAAACTGAGAGCTTTCCCTTTAAGATCAGGAACAAGACAAGCGCATCCATTCTCACCACTTTTACTCAACATAGTACTGGAAGTCCTAGCCACAGCAATCAGACAAGAAGAAGAAATAAGAGCCATCCATACTGGTAAGGAAAAAGTTAAAATGTTACTATTTTTAGATGAGATGATACTATACATAAAAAACTCTAATGACTCACCAAAAAAGAGAAGTAACAAATGAATTCAGTAAAGCTCCAGGATATAAAATTAATACCCAGGAATCAGTAGTGTTTCTGTATACTAATAATTTGAAGTAACAGAAAGAGAAATTAAGAAAACAATGCCATTCACAATTTGACCAAAAGAATAAAATACCTAGGAATAAACTTAACCAAGGAGGTGAAAGATCTGTACTTTGAAAACTATAAAATATTGATAAAAGAAGTTAAAGATGACACAAACAAATGGAAAGATATTCCATGTTCATGGATTGGAAGAAGTAATATTGTTAAAATGTCCACATTACCCAAAGCAATCTACAGATTCAATGCAATCCCTATCAAAATACCAACAGCATTTTTCACAGAACTAGAACAAATAATACTAAAATTTGTATGGGACCACAAAAGACTCTGAATATTCAAAGCAATTGTGAGAAAGAAGAACAAAGCTGGAGGTATCACAATTCCATATTTCAAGATATACTACAATGCTGTAATAATCAAAACAGTATGGTACTGACACACAAAAAAATAGATCGATAGAATAGAATAGAGCCCAGAAATAAACCCATACTTAATGGTCAATTAATCTATGACATAGGGAGCAAGAATATACAATGAGGAAAAGGCAGACTCTTCAATAAGTGATGTGGGGGAAACTGAACAGTTACCTGCAAAAAAAATAAAACTGGACCACTTTCTCACACCAAAATAAACAAAATACAAACACACACACACACATACAACTCCCAAAATAAATTGAAGACCTAACTGTGAGACTGAAAACATAAAATTCCTAAAAAAACATATAGGCAGCTGTAGAGACATTTTTCTAGACATGTGTCCTAAGGCAAGGGAAACAAAAGCAAAACTAAACTATTGGGACTACCTCAAAATAAAAAGCTTTTGTACAATGAAGGAAACTATCAACAAAACAAAAAGACAACCTAATGAATGGGAGAAGATATTTGCAAACGGCATATCCAAAAGGGGGTTAATATCCCTACATAAAGAACTTACACAACTCAACAACAAAAGGTCAAATAATCCCATTAAAAATGGGCAGAGGACCTGACTAGACATTTTTCCAAAGAAGACATATAGATGGCCAATAGACACATCAATAGTCATCAGGGAAATGCAAATCAAAACTACAGTGAGATATCACCTCACACTATCAGAATGGCTAAAATAAAAAAGACAAGAAATAACAAACGTTGGCAAAAACGTGGAGAAAAAGGAACCCTTGTGCATTGTTGGTGGGAATGTGAATTGGTACAGCCACTGT
Organism: Ailuropoda melanoleuca; assembly: GCF_002007445.2. Classification (NCBI taxonomy): domain Eukaryota; kingdom Metazoa; phylum Chordata; class Mammalia; order Carnivora; family Ursidae; genus Ailuropoda; species Ailuropoda melanoleuca. Next base: position 41,607,928 of record NC_048234.1, read on the forward strand.
GGAGACAAAATGGAGATCCCTCAAAAAATTTAAATAGAGAAATACTATATGATCCAATAATTTCACTATTTGGTATTTGCTCAAAAAAATGAAAACACTAATTTGAAAGATATACACACCCCTATGTTTATTGCAGCATTATTTCCAATAGCCAAGATATGGAAGCAACTTAAGTGTCCATTGATAGATTAATGGATAAAAAAGATTGGTATACATATACAATGTAAAAAGGAATGAGAGCTTGCCATTAGGACAGCACGGATAGACATAGAGAGTATTACACTAAGCAAAATAAATCAGACTGAGAAGACAAATGCCATAAGATTTCACTCATGTGGAATATAAAAAGAACAAAACAAATGAAGAAACACACAAATGGAAAACAGAATTAAACCTATAAATATGGAGAACAAACTAATGGTTGCTAGAGAAGGTGTTTGGGGCATAGGCAAAATGAAGTGAGGGGAGTGGGAGATACAAGCTTCCAGTTATGGAATGAATAAATCACAGGAATAAATGGCACATCATAGGGAGTGTGGTCGGTGATATTTTAATAGCATCATGTAAGAGATGGTAGCTACATTCGTGGTGAGCATGGCGTAACATATAGAGAAGTTGAATCACTATGCTGTACATTGTGCATCAACTATATTCAAATTAAAATTTTTTAATAAAATAAAATTCTCCAAAAATGAAAAAAAAGAAAATCTTGAAAATAGCAAGAGAAGCAAATCATCATGTACATGTGATCCTCAATGATATCAATGGCTGATTTCTCATCAGAAACACGGAAACCAGAAGACAGTGGGGAGACATATTCATAACAGTAAGATTTTAAAAAATTTGGANATGGCTGATTTCTCATCAGAAACACGGAAACCAGAAGACAGTGGGGAGACATATTCATAACAGTAAGATTTTTAAAAATTTGGAAGGGGGGGAATGGGATAGGCTGGTGATGGGTATTAAGGAGGGCACGTATTGCATGGTGCACTGGGTGTTATACGCAAGTAATGAATCATCGAACTTTACATCAAAAACTAGGGATGTACTGTATGGTGACTAACATAATATAACAAAAAAATAAATAAAACGTTAATGTAATCAAATATTTAAAAAAAATTTGTCTACTGCCGAGCAGTTTTCCAATGTAGTTATATAAGTTTAGATTCCCACCATCAGTTTATTAGAGTTGTGGTTTCTCCATGATCTTGCCATCCTGGCATATAGTCAGTCCTTTTCATTTTTGATGGCCATTTTACTGCATGTATAATGGTATCCCATTGTGATTTTACTTTGTATTTTCTTAATGACTAATGATGTTGAGCATGTTTATTTGATCCATAGATCTATCTTTACATCTTTTGCTCAGTTTGTCATTAATTTTCTTATTATTTAGTTTTGAGTGTTCTTTATGTATCCTGTATACAAGTCTGTTACCAGATGTGTGATTTGTAATATATTCTTCCCATCTCTTTTTTTAATGAGATATAATTGACATATAACATTATATTAGTTTCAGGTATACATATATTTCTATATATTGCAAAATGATCACCACAATAAGTCTATATCTGTCACCATACACAGTTACAATTTTTTTCCTGTGATGAGAACTTTTAAGATCTACTTTCCTAGCAACTTTTAAATATGCAAAACAGTATTATTAACTATAGTCACCATGCCTTACATTACGTCCCCATGACTTCTTTATTTTATCACTGTAAGTTTGTACATTTTAACCACCTTCACCCATTTCACGTACCCTCCATCTCCTTCTCTGGCAACCACCAATCTGTTCTCTGTATCTATGAACTTGGATTTTGTTTTGTTTTTGGGGGGGTGTTTTGGGGATTTTTTTAGATTTCACATGATAAGTAAGATCACGCAGTATTTGTCTTTCTCTGCCTGACTTATTCCACTTACCATAATGCCCTCAACATCCATCCGTGTTGTCACAAATGGCAAGATTTCCTTCTTTTATGGCTGAATAATGTTCTATTGCATACATATAGCCCATCTTCTTTGTCCATTAACCCATCAATTAGGTTGTTTTCTTATCTTGGTTATTGTAAATAATGCTTCAGTGAACATGAAGATGCAGATATTTTTCAAGTTAATGTTCTCATTTTCTTCAGATAAATAACCAGAAGTGGAATTGGTGGATCATATGGTGGTTCTTTTAATTTTTTGAGGACTATCTATACTGTTTTCCACAGTAGCTGTATCAATTTACATTCCCACCAACAGTGCATGAGGGTTCCTTTTTCTTTACATCGTTGACAACACTTGTTATTTCTTGTCTTTTTGATAATAGCCATTCTAACAAATGTGAGGTGACCCCTCGTTGTGGTTTCAATTTGCATTTTCCTGGTGGTTAATGATGTTGGGCACCTTTTCATATACCTGTTGGCGATCTGTATGTCTTCTTTGGGAAAATGTCTTTTCAGGTCCTCTGCCCATTTTTAATTGGATTATTTGGCTTTTTGTTGAGTTGTATAAGCTCTTTTATTCGTTCAGCCCTGAGTGGGAAAAACTCCCTTCTGTGTTTCTCCTTTACTGTCAAACTACTACACACTCACACCACTTCTGACACCAGATGTGTTTTTTCTCCCAAACCAGGCAATTCCATGGCACCAGCTGAGTGTTCTACAATTTAAAACAATTCTGACACTATCTACATAGAGGTAGCATCAGATCCCACAAGTTAAGGGCCTACAAGACTGCCCTACCCTGCCCCCCACTAAAGATGCCAACATCAAGGCTCAGTTTTAACCCACGTTTTCGACTGATAAATCAGAGGTTCCTGTGAGCCCTTCCTCAGGTTCAATTAAGTTGCTAAAGCAGCCCACAGAACTTAGGAAAAGAGTTTGCTTACCTTTTAATAATTTATTATGAAAGGATATGATAAAGGATACAGATGAGCATCCAGGTGAAAGAGATGTGTAGAGCAAGGTATATGGGAAGGGTCACAGAGCTTCCATGCCTTCTCCATGTACACTACTCTCCCAGCACCTCCACGTGCTCACCAACCTGGAGGCCCCCAAGCCCCACTGGAATTTTCATGGAGGCTTCATCACATAGACATGATCAATCTTTAACTCAATTTCCAGCCCCTCCCCTCTCTCTGGAGAATGAGGAGTGGAGCTGAAAATTCGAATCTCCTTATCATGGCTTGGTCTTTCTTGTGACCAGCCCCCAACCAGGAGCCTACCAAGTTACCTCATTAGAACAAAAGACACTGTTATCTCCCAGGAAATCCAAAAGAAACATAGACACCATCAAAATTTTCTTGTATCCTTGTTTTTAGCTGTTGTGGCTTGCTGAATCAAAGCAGCTGGATTTGGTACAAGTTCAATGTCATTTCCTCCAAGAATTAACTTCTCATTCTGGGCTCGAAATACTGAACAAGCAATGCTTGGCCTCATCTGAACCCTGTGGATATATTTTTCACCCAAGAATTTTTGGACTTCAACAAGAGAACCATTCTTTTGAATAACAGCATTGATGGGGAAGTGAGCTTTCACAGACCTCATCTTGTACCAGAAGCCCATCCCTTGACCATGTTCTGTACATGATTACAGATGGTGTGAGCAGTAATCAGTTCCTTCTATTTCCCCACCACTTGTCAACTCTGAAACTCTTCTTTTTTTTCCTAGGAGATTGAGTTCTACACTGATGTGATTGAAGTCCCTTCACAGGGTTCCTCTGGCGCCCATCACAATAATAGTGCATCCCATCAGAGTGAGGTCGGCATTTTCTGGGATGTCAACAGTCTGATTGCTGAGAATGGTCTTCGTTCTCACAGTAGATGTGGCAAAAGGCCACTAAGTTTCTTTAACTACAAGATAAAGTCAACTGAAGACTTCCTGCCATTCCCCCCAATTCCAATCAGTAATATTCAACGCACAGCCTAATTCTGAGCCCAAAATACTCCCCAAATTCATCATGAAATTTGGCTTCAATCTAGTTCACACGTCGCTCTGGCTCCAGATATCACTGGCTTGTCTCCTGAGCTCATCCATACCACCACACCATTCCTTTCTGTGCCTTGTGTTCATTGTACATTTCTGTTCCATTTTCTCTGGAACTTTGTTTGCTCACATTTCCATTCCATTTTCTCTGGAACTTTCTATGCTCACTTCCCCTTTCCACCTTCCTCCATTCTCCTTCACTATTGTTTCTGGTCTCACAACTTCCATGAGATTTGATCTTCAAAAGTCATCAATGATTTCCCAATAGCAAAACCCAATGGCTTCTTTTAAATTCAGTTCCCATGTTCATCCTCAGACATAACCTTTGTTGTTAGTTTAGTAGTATCTTCCCAGACTCCTTAAAATGCACTTATAAACATGCACATATAAAAATGCATGGTATATTGTATAGCCTTTTTTATTATTATTGATATATAATGTATTATTTGTTTCAGGGGTACAGGTCTGTGATTCATCAGTCTTATACAATACACAGTGCTCACCATAGCACATACCCTCCGCAGTGGTCCATCACCCACCCACCCCATCCCTCCCACCCCCCTCCACTCCAGCAACCCTCAGTTTGTTTCCTGAGATTAAGAGTTCCTTATGGTTTGTCT